>NW_022196904.1:11518464-11532932 GCF_008632895.1 Mastomys coucha
ATATTTGAAAAGAAAGTGTTTCTGAAATTACTAAATGGTTCATTTTGCAAAGAATGCCAGACATAGAGGACATAATCATTGTGGGAATTTCTTTTAATGAATTTAATTTAATTTAATGAATAGATGAGAAGCTATAGGCAGGGCTATTATTTTACCGAGGAAAATTAGTCTTTGAGATGTCACCAAGTGTGATAGTGGTAAATGTGTATTTGAATCCACAAAGATTGAAAATAGAAGTCATGCCTTTCTTTATCACATTACTTTCTTTCTGTATCATCACATAAGTTAATTTTAATTCCCCAGAGGGATGTATTAAAGAAAATATAAAGAATTCATAAAAATGTAAACCACTTGTATACCTTATTCAAATAATATTCCCTTCATTGATGTGAATATGAAGATGTCAGCTAATAATATGGTACCTATCAGTATCTATTGCTACTCTCAGGTTCCTTATTTCCTTCACTATTAGTACATGTTTTCTTATTGTTTTCCACAGCATACCTGGATCCTGATAAGTCAAACTGGATAGATGCTAGACTACAAAAATTGTAACAAATTAAATATGGCTTCACAATGGAATAAATCAGTCTATCTGAGAAAACCACATGTTTGGAGGTACACCCATGGTGTTTTAACCCACCTATGTCAAATTCCTGTGTGCCTTATAGATGTACATTCATTTTCTTTCCTTCTTTCCAAAAATTTCTTGAATCTCTTTCTTGTATGTTAGAAGGCAGGATAATCCCAACATCTGATGTCTATGTTCAGTGTAGGGGAATGCCAGGGCAGGAAGGTGGAAGTGGGTGGGAGGGGGAGAATGCTCAAAGAGGCAGGAGAAAAGATATGGGATAGGGGGTTTCCAGAGGAAAATCTGGAAAGAGGATAACATCTGAAATGTAAGTAAAGAAAATACCCAATAAAATAGAAAAAAAATATTAAAAAAAAAGAATAAAAGGAACTTTCTCAGAGTTCTTGAGGCTGGAGGTCTCACATCAGGGTGTTGTGCAGACCATTGTAGACTTTTTTGGGGGGGAGGCTGCAGATGGCAGGCTTCTTCCTCTGTTCTTAGGTTATCTTACCTTTGTGTCTCCGACTAATGTCTTCTGAAGATACCAGTGAAAATGAGTAATGGCCCAGGTACTGTGTGTCCAGTAACCATACTATGTGAAGTAATGTGGGCTGGGACTTTTGAGGTTTGTCAGAAGATACAAACTTCTTACACACATGTCTTTATTGCAGCATTGCCTTTACAAAATTCTTGTCAAACAAATAGTGGCTGAATGAGGGTAAACATGACTCTAGTCTGTATTTCCTGCAGCATCCAAATATGGAATTACAATAACTACAATTGCACGTGGAAAATTAACATAGATCATTAAAGACAGAAGCCCTATAACTTCTCTCTGGTAGTAAAGCAATTCTGCCTTGTGTGGGACTGCTCTGATGATTAGTGCTATCTCTAACTTTGGAGACACCTTGTCTGATAAGACAACTCCTTTGTAGAAATTCCAAGCTAACTACACCTAGGAAATTAATTAGGATTATTAAAACATAGAGGTTTAGATCAGATTCATCTCAAGAACTTGAGTGATTGAGTCTCCTGGGTAAAGCTGACAACATAGCTCTCCAGAAGCAATAAAAGATATTTAACTTGTGTCTTGAGAGAAGAACAATTAAAGGATATGGGAAAATAGGTCTAGTGAATTCTTCCTGGCTAAGGCAAGTCTAACACTTAATACAGCTTTTTAATGCTTTTCGATTTAGGGAATTTGTCACACAGAACTCGTCTACTTCAGTAGTGTCTAGACAGGCCTAAAAACCTGATTTTAGACCTGAGTCATACACTCTGGCCAGTCTCCTGAGGTAGCCCAATTGCTGACATCTCCTAGCTCAGTTGTGTTCCAGATTAGCCTCTGCTCTGTGGAGAGATCCGCTTGCTTTCTTTATTCAGGCATGAAGGTGTCCTACGAAATATTTTGTTATATATAAAACTGAGATTGAACATTATTTCCTGGTCTTCACAGTGTTTTAATAATCCTAATTAATTTCCTAGGTGTAGTTAGCTTGGAATTTCTACAAAGGAGTTGTCTTATCAGACAAGGTGTCTCCAAAGTTAGAGATAGCACTAATCATCAGAGCAGTCCCACACAAGGCAGAATTGCTTTACTACCAGAGAGAAGTTATAGGGCTTCTGTCTTTAATGATCTATGTTATAGCCAAGGTATTCTCAAGGACCTCCAGCTGCTTGCCTCAGACAGACCCTGAGAATTTATCTTGGGGCTGCCAGAATAGCCCAAGAAGAAGGCCACCCCTGCTCCTCTGATTTGCACCTGGTTGATTGATTGTACTGACCTTGATGTAGCCATCTCCTGCCTACATGACTTCTGTAGTTTGCCCTGATTTGCTGTATACTATGTAAGCCTGATTTCTACTTTGTATAAATTACATTCAGTTACAACACTCTCTTGTGCTGTGTCTGTTTGTCACTAGCCAAATTCTTTGCCCACCAGGCCAGAACTTTTATGACCCCGCAGAAGGGATCTCCAAAGCAACCCAATCTGTGGCAGGAGTTCAGTTAATTAATGGCAAATAATGAATTTGCTCATACTGTCATGATTCAAAAATGGCACCAATCTGATAGAGGAATTGAGTAGACAAATAATATCTTTATATACTTTTTCCTTTCAAAATTGTTGCCAGACATATCCATTTCATCATCCTATATAGTGAAATAGTGAAGCAAATTGGTGATGAAGTTGGTGTCCACCATCAGTGACTTGGTTTCCAGAGGTACATGGTATACTGGCTATGTGTCATTCTGGTATAAGAAAAATAATTCCCAAAATAAAAGTTGTCTTCAAATGCAAATAAAAAACATGGTACATATAATCACTAGGATAATGAAATTGTAAAACATGTATGATGTCTGATCAAGTATTTTGACAGAAATCTATTATAACTACTCTGCATATATATACATATATATGCATATATATGTATGTATATATGTATTCTTCCTATCATCTATCTACATCACAATTTAACAGAGCTTTTTCATTTCTTTAGGTATTTAATAACAGACATTTATGTTCATATACTGTTTTACCTCTCCCAAATTTTGATTCATTATAGGAAATCTAAGAGCAGACCACTTCTCTTATGTGAGACCTTCACGTCTTTTGTGGAGAAATATGTCTCTACAGAGTCTGGAGTTCAGGAGTCTGAGGCCATCTGACAACAGCAGTGTGTTCTTCTAGAGCTCTTGGTCTTTAGTGTATAAAGATTTAATGAGTAAAGACCCATTTTCCTGTGGTAACATACCATTATGCTTAAATCTGAGTCAAATTTTTCTCTATTATTATCATAATAAGAGTATTGGATTAAATACCATCTGGTAAGTAATTTGACATCATTTTATCTATGAAAACTCCTGATATCCTTGTATTATTAGTATCCAAATCTTACACTCTGAAGCAGAAGAGGACTGAAGGTACAGGCTAAAATATTCAAATTATGGGTAAAGAAAATTAAACCCATAACACTTTCTTCATTCATTTTTACCCATGTTTTTATTCATTGTTAAATATCTGATGACTGACACTTTTGTTCTTCTACTTTGAGTTCCATCTCACCTATCATTACCTAATCAGGTCTGGGTGAGGCTCGGGGTCTGATTCATTCTGGCAAAGTTATTCTAGAACTGTACAGCTATGAAACTACACACATAATCTGCTTCTAGCATAGAGAGGTGGCACAGAAATAGAGCAGATTGAAATTCCCCTTCCTGCAGAGATAATTAAGAAAGAAGAGAGGGGTCATGAACCTAACATAATCTAAACATATGTTGACAGATTTTAAAGCTAGAGAATTTTCTTAGTCATTCTGGGGTCTACTATAGGACTACACTGGGGCAGTAATCTTCACTGGTTCAATATCTTTTCCAAATGTCCATATAATTTTTGTGGTTCTATGGTTATCATCTAAGATATATCTTTGGTTTACTGCATTTTTCTTATTTATATTTTAGAGTCAAGGATAATGAAACATGGTCCCATTCCCACTCATCTACTCCAGTAAAGTCTTCAGTATCAGGATGGAAAGCCTAAACATGGACCAGAGGCATTATGACTTCAAAGGGAGTTTGGACCTCATGGGTATTCAGTCAGTCGTTGGCATCTCCTAACTCAAATGTGTTCCAGATTAGTCTTTCCAATAATTAACATGCCTTCTTATTCAGGCATAAATTGCCCCAAGAAATGATTCGTAAATAGTTAAAACTTAAGATTGGACGTTGTTTCCTGGCCAGCATGGCCTTCCAATATATCCTAAATTATTACCAACCTGTCATTAGCTTGGAATTTCTCACAAGGATGCATTATCAGACAGGGTGTCATTAGAGTTAGCAACAGAGGTCAGGTACTATTAGTACTATAAATATAGTTATAATTCTCAGAGCAGTCCCACAGAAGACAGAATTGCTTTACATACCAGAGAGTAATTGAAGGGCTTCCATCACTTAAGAGCATTCTCAGGACTGCTAGATTGGGACTTTCTTGCCTCCAACAGACCCAGAGAATTAGCTTGGGACTACCAAAATAGCCCCAGCAGGAAGGGCACCACTGCTCTTCCACTTTACACCTGGATGCGTGATCTTACCAACTTTGATGTGACCATCACCTGCCTATGTGACTTTTGTCATTCACCCTGTTTTCTGTATACTATATAAGCCTTGATTTCACTTTGTGAACAGACTTACTCACACATTCAGATATGAGAGAAAGCATTTGAGTTTTGAGCCTCATGCAGTCCGCAGACCCCCGGGACGCAGAGCACTCAGACCCAGGGGGTGCAGCGCCTGTCCAGAAGAGGTGACTGCTTTTGTAATGATGGTAAAAGCCTGATGCCATTTTTGAGAAATACACTCAGACTCAGCACTTCCTTGTGTCGACTCTCTTTGTCACTCAGAGAATGTTTTGCCCACCTTACCAGAACTTTCATCCCGTGGAACAAGAGTTCTCTCAGTGAATCTATATTGTGGAATGCATAGTGTGTTCAAGTGTTTCCTGGCAAATCTATCAGAACATGATGCACTATCTTCACTTTTTCAATTTTCAAAGAATAAAATACTATGCAAAATGCAAAAATAATGAAAAATAAATTAAGCACAAACAAATGACATAGGAAGGTCTAATGCTTGTCTAAATGAAATTCTGAAAGCAGATAACTCAGGAAAAAAGAGTCAATAAATGATGCTAATTAACTTTACATCTGAAGGACACTAGTTCCAATATCTAAGACCTATTTATTCCAAGAATCAGGTTTGTCAAAAAATTCTTCAGAAACCAACTCCTAATGAGTTTTCATTATAGTTTACTCATCTCTCATCCACCATCAGAAAAGTTTATCCATGTAGTGAACAGTGATTAATTCAATAACCCACAGCTCTTAAAGATGCAGACAATAAGAGACTTTCAATTAGTGAGCATTAAATTGGGTTGCTATATTAACCTTTTTTTCCAGTGTTCAGGGATCATTTTGGATGGGTTGGGACATATTATAGAGGCAGAGATGGTGGATGACTTTACTAAAACAGTGTTTTCTGGGCACTTCATGGCAGTTGGAAATATGAACTCAGCAGTTGTGACATGTGCAAGACATGTACAACTTTAAGCCAGACTGAATGACAGAATGTAGCTAGAGGTTGGTCATGATGAGCCAACTTTGAAGGACTATTAGTGATTGATTGCTTCTTGAAGAGAGCCAGTTTACTTTATGTGTGTTTATCCAACTCCCCTGGATATTCATACACCCAAAAATGTATAGGCAGATTTAATTTAATTTAATTTAATTTAATTTAATTTAATGTATACAACAGTTTTAAAAATTAACAGGACTTGAAGTGAGAGGGTGTCTAACATGGTGACTCACTATTTTCTGTAACTTCAGTTCCAGAAGATCTGATGTATTCCTGGCCACTGTGGGCAATATATGCATGTGGCTCACATACATATATGCAGGCAAAAGCACCTCAATATAAAATAAAAATAATACCTTAAAAAATGAATGTACAAATTTGCATGCTTATGGAATGGGTGGAAGATATGGAAGGAGTCAGGGAAGGCAATGAACATGATAAAAATGCATATATCGAATTATTAAAGTGTTAAAAGATATATTTAAAAATATTTCATACAAAGATAGATAATATTGAAGCTGAGTGAACCCAAAGATCATTAATATTTTAACAGTTAAAGGAAGATCAATGAAAAGAATGCCACATTTTACAATTATATACATGAACATTCAGAGAAAATGGAAAGGCCTAGAATGTCGAAGTTAATAAACTCATTTATAAAGATTTAATTTAAGTTTTTATTTTGTAAATGCTTATGTGTTCTTATGTGAGATTGCATGTCTGTGTGGGTACAATTGCATAGGAGAGAAGAGGATGTCAGTTGCTCTGAAGCTGGAGTTATAGAAAGTCATGATCCACTCAGGGTGTGAGTACTGGGAAACAGACTCCACTCCTCTAAAAAAGCAGCAAGTGCTATCGAACATTGAGCCATCTCTCCAGCCTCTAATTTTATCATTTTCAAGAGAAAGATATAAGAGCAATTTTATTGAACAATAAATAGCAGAAATTAGCACAAATTCAAAATTATAATAGAATAAATAGATTTTCAAAAGGGAATGGTGGGATTGTTTTATGGCTCAATCTAAAAAAGTACTTATCATATAAGCCTTATGATCAGATCTTTCTCTTAACCTTCATAAATTATAAGGAAATGATTGACTCCACAAAATTGCCCTCATGTTCTCACTGATGGTCTGTGACATGTGTGTATCCACACAGACACTATGCACATATACACTCCAGATAATAATAAAGAAAATATCTTTATAGGAAAAAAAGAAATAGGAAATAGGGTATAATCTATAAATACCCCAGAAGACTGTCTTAATGAGGCATCATGTAGATAACATTGGCCTGTCTGTATGTCTTTGAAACATTGTCCTGATTGTTAATTGATGATGTAGAAGGATGATGTACATTGTGGACAGTACCATTCCTTACTCAGTGGGATCCTGGGAAGTAAAATGGAGGAAAAATCTAGGTGAAGGCAAAAAAGTAAAGGCCTACATATTTAATCTCCCCTTCTCATGACTGTGTAAACAAAGAAAATACATTGAAATCAGTAAGAGAGATTTGCTAAGCCAAATATAAAAAAAGGTCTTTCAGAATAAAAGATTCATCAACTATAATTGTAAAGTCAGTAAGGCAGGAAATCTGTATTTCAAGTTCTAGAAAGACAACCACTGACAAGTCAAGAGTACTTTACCTGGCAGTGTTAATGTCATAACTAAAGGAGAAATAAAAAACTTTGTGTTGAAAAATGTATGATATGAATTAATGGCCATGAATTCTGTTCTACAAATTGTCTTGAGATAAACAATTTTATCCTTAAAACCACAACAGTATAAGTTAGTCTCAGTAGTCAACTTGATATATCCCAGTGTTACCTTAGATTCTCAGGTAAGAGATTGCCCTCATCAGGTTTGCCTGTGACTGTGTATTTGAGTGATTTCCTTTATTGATCACTGAGGTGGTAGGGCCCACAGCATGAACCTATGGAACTTTTCTTTATGAGAAAACTAAGAAAGTGAAACTCTGATTAAATTAGTAAGCTGATTTTTTAATTAAATATTTTATTTACAATTCAAGTGATTTCCCCTTTCCTGGTTTTTCCTCTGAAAAGAAAACCAACAAACAAAAAACTGTTGTTCCCTCCCCTCTGCCCCCAGATTACCAACCCACCCTCTCCTGCTCCCTAGCCCTGCCTTTGCCCTACAATGAGGCATTGAACCTTCACAGGACCTAGGGCCTCTTCTCTCATTGGTGACCAACTAGGCCATCCTCTTAGTAAGCTGATTTGTATAATGGTTTCATTTTAGCTCCATCTTGTGATATTGCCCTGAGTTCTCCTGTAGGTAGATTTTTAAACTGAAAATTTAAGTCAGATAAACACTCTCTGCTCCTAATTTGCTTCTCGTAACAGTATTTTATCAGAAGAAACCAGAAACCAAACTAGATAAATAAATTAGAAACGAAAGAACAGCTTGTGTATGTTGGCAGAATCATCAAAATGAAAGGAGTTATTAGATTTCTTTCAATGATAACTGTATATAAATGTTAATTCTTTAATCAAAAGGCACCGGCTAGGAGATTGTATCAAAATGAGAAGTATATATTTGCTGCATGTTATGATAAAAGATAGACCGGACCTTATAATAACATGCTCAAACAAAGTGTTCCAGGCGAATGGAACTAGAGAGCAAACATATGTTGCTGATTTAATTTGGATCAAACACACTTGAGCCAGAATCTGGTGAGAAATGATAAACCTCACTTTGTGTTGATTAAAGGAATAATGCATGGAGAGGACAGTGCAATTCTAATCACAGGTTCACCAAGTTCTACACAGAAAATATTACTAGTGATAAAGTCACAAACAGCCATCTTACTCTGAACAGTTGACATCTCATCTCATTAAAAACTAAACAGAGGGCTGGTGAGATACCTCAGTGGGAAAGAGCACTAACTGCTCTTCCAAAGGTCCTTATTTCTGATCCCAGCAACCACAAGGTTGCTCACAACCATCCAGAATGAGATCTAATGCCCTCTTTTGGTGCATCTGAAGATAGCTACAGTGAATTATGCCCGAGCAAGCTGGCTGGAGGAAGCAGAGCCAGCAGCCGTCCTGAGTTCAGTTCCCAGCAGCCACAGTCATGATGGCTTATGGCCATCTGTACAGTTACAGTGTACTCATTCACATAAAATAAATAAAAAATAAATCTTAAAAAAATACTAAACAGAATTAAATGATGTCCCAGATGAAACAGGCTAAAAGATATTTATAGAACACTAAATCTAAACACTTCAGAATTCACATTGGTCTCAGCAGCTCATGGATCTATCACTCAAGTAGATGTATATTAGGACACAAAGAAAAGTCTTAAGGAATATAAGTTAAAATAATTTCTTATATTTTACTTGACAAGAATGAAAGGATTACAAATAAATGTAAAGAGAAATTCCAGAATGCAAACAAACTCATGGTAACTTAACAACTCACAAATGAATGATGAATGAGTTCTTGAAGAAGTTAAGAAACAGAAAGACTCTTACAAACAAATGATGATAAAAACAAAATCTTTAATAAAATAAAATAAAATGATAAAATGGAAAAAGTTCTAAGAGAAATAATTAAAGCTCAAAGTACCTCTATTAAGAAACCAAAGAGATTGGTAATGCAGTAGTTTAATGGTTCACCTTGGGGATTTGGAAAAAGAACAAAGCAAACCCCAAACTTTGTAGCTGGAAAGAGATGAGTGACATCAGTGTAGATATTAGGGAAAAAGAAACAGCCACAAGAAGAAAACCAATATAGAGTTGATGAAACAGAGTTATATCTTTCAAAAATAAACTATATTGATCAAATCTTATCTGTACTAACCACAAAAAGCAAATGCCAAAATCAATAAAGTAATACATGAAAGGGGAGTCATTATGACAGCACAAGTGAAATTTGAAAAATTTTAGTTACTTTAAAAAAACATGCCACTAAACTCAAAAGCTTAAAAGATGTGGATAAATTTGTACATATATAAAAATTACCAAAATGAAACTAATATTACATTTAAAATAATTAAGCAAGTACAGATTGAGGGATGGCTCAGCAGTTAAAAGCATTCATTATTCTACTATAGGACAAGGATTCAGTTTCCAGTACACCTGGTATTTCACAAAGTCCGATCAAATCCTATACACCAGTCACCTGAAGCAAAAACACATATATGCAAGGATAACACTTCTACAAGTAAATAAAATAAACCTTAAAATAGACAGGTTTATAAAAAGCAGTGAATTTTCAAAAGTTAACATAATCTCTAAAAAAAAAAAAAACAAAAAAAAAACAAACTCAGGTGAATTTTACCAGACATTCACTCAGAGAACACTAAGGTTCTCAAACCATTCCATAAAAAGAGGCATATAACCACAGTATTTTTCTAAGGCATTACCTTGATACAAAATCTGACAAATATCCATCAAAAAAAGTATAGACCAAAATCCATGATGAACATAAAGACAAAATTTCTCAATAAAATAATGTCTAATCAAATTTAGGAACACATCAAACAAGTCAAACACATCAAAGTGTAGTGAAATGGCTCAAGATAAAATGGTGTTTGCAGCTAAACCTGATGCTCTAAACCCACATAGTGGAAAATATCCTTTGGCCTCTGTCTGCACATTTATTCATACGTGGACTTCCCAACTACACACACAAACACACATACTCATACTCACACACACACATACACATACAAAAAGAGAGAGAAAGAGAGAGAGAGAGTATGTATGTGGGAAAGGATATATAATATAAATATAAAGGCTTAGGATATATAATATAAATATAAAGGCTTAATACATAATAGGTAATGTACAATATGTGCATATCAAAGTACCTTTACTTTTAGATGATAAAAAACTCAAGTGACAGCAAATGCTAGCAAGGTGGTGGCAAAAGAGTAACACTCCTTCATTTCTGGTGAAATTGTAAGCTCTAGAACCACTATGGAAATCAGCTTGGCAGTTTCTCAGGAAATTGGAAATAGTACTACCAGAGGACTCAGCTATACCACTCTTGGGCATATACCCAGAAGATGCTCCAACATGTAATAAGGACACATACTCAACTATGTTCATAGCAACCTTATTTATAATAGCCAGAAACTGGAAACAACCCTGATGTCCCTCAACAAGAATGGATACAGAAAATGTGGTACATTTACAGAATGGAGTAATAATCAGCTATTAAAAACAATGAATTTATGAAATTCTTAGGGAAATGGATGGATCTGGAGAATATCATCCAGAATGAGGTAGCTAAATTGATGTGTTAGAATGGCAGGTCACATCAGAACATACCACACTAATCCTAAACATTTCTACGTGTGAAAGTTTTGCTTAATTGAGAGGGATAAAGGGGGCAGTAGCAAAAAGAGAAGAGGGAAAGAGCAAGCAAGATGGAGGAATGTTTGCTGTATATATATATGGGTTCTGAAGTAGTGGCCACAGGTTAAGGTGGGAGGTGAGGCCAATGGATCCTGGGAATATGGTGGCTGTGGCCCTGGCAACAGGTCTATGAGACCCACCCATGTGACACCCAGGCTTTGGAGTACCTGATGCTAACATACCTCCGTTTTTAATATTATACAGAGAAGGAAAGTAAAAGGGAAGGGAAGCCGGTGGTGAAAAGGGAACGAGGGCTTCATGTCTCTTAAGGTACCCCCTGTTGTCTAGGGGCATCATCAAAGGGTTTTGGCTGGCTTTCACCACTGAGATCCACCTGGTAATCATTCACATGAGGTAACTCTGTGGACAATGGTTCACCTGTGGGAAAGGGCTGGTAATCTTGTAACAGGAGCTGATTAATAGTTTGTTGGACCATCTTTTCCTCAGGATCCTCTCCATTTCCATCCCTGTAATTCTTTCAGCCAGGAACAATTATGGGTCAGATTTGTGACTGTGGATGGGCCCCCCTACCTGATTTCCTGCTGGAGGTGGAAGTTCCCTCTCCATACTTTCTAGCATTTCATCTAAGATCCTGCCCTTTGACTCCTGAGAGTATCTCACCTCTCAGGTAACTCTGGTGCATTCTGGAGTGTCCCCTGAACTTCCTATCTCCTAAGGTTGCCTATTTCCATTTTTCTGCTGACCCTCAGGGCTTCAGTCCTTTTCTCTCACCCAATATCAGATCAGGTTCCCTACTTCTCCCCTCTCCCTCACCCACAGGACCCCCACATCCACATTCCCACTTAGGTCCCTCCATTCCTCCCCATTTGTGATTGGGCATTCTTCTCTATCCTGAAAGGGGCACAGGTTTCCTCACTTGAGTACTTCGGCTTGTTGAGCTTTTTGAGTTCTATTGACTGTATCTGGGATATTCTATACTTTTGTTTTTTTTGGATTACAAACACTTATTAGTGAATAAATACCATGCATATACTTTGGGGTCTGAGTTACCTCACTCAGGATTATATTCTCTAGTTCCACCATTTGCATGCAAAACTCAGGATGTCTTCATTCTTAATAGCTGAGTATAATTCCTTTGTGTAAATGAACCACATTTTCTGAATCCATTCTTCTGTCGTAGCACATCTAGGTGGTTTCCAGCTTCTGGTTATCACAAATAAGGCATCTATAAAAGTAATGGAACATGTACCCCTGTGGCATGGTGGGGCATCTTTTGGGTATATTCCCAAGAGTGGTACAGCTGGGTCCTCAGGTAAATCTATTTCAAATTTTCTGAGGACCCTCAGATTGATTTCCAGAGTGGCTGCACCAGTTCTCAATCCCACTAGCAATGGAGGCGTGTTCCTCTTTCTCTGCATCTTCTCCAACATGTGTTGTCACCTGTGGCTTTGATCTTAGCCATTCTGATTGGTGTAAGGTGGAATTTCATTTTGATTTTCATTTCTCTGATCACCAAGGACTTTGAACATTTCTTTTGGTGCTTCACAGCCATTGGAGATTCCTCAGTTGTGAAATAATGGTTTAGCTCTATACCCTATATTTTTTAATTGGGTTGGTTGGGTTTTCTTTTGTTATTAGCTTTTTGAGTTCTTTGTATATTTTGGATATTAGCACTCTATCAGATGTGGGGTTAGTGGAGATTTTTCCCAATCTGTAGGTTGCCAATTTGTCTCATTGAATATTTCCTTTGCCTTACAGAATCTTTCCACTTTCATGAGGTTCCATTTATGAATACTTGATCTCAGAGCATGAGCTACTGAAGTTCTGGTTAGGAAATTTACCCCTGTGCCAATGAGATCAAGGCTCTTTCCCACATTCTCATGTATTAGATTCAGGGTATCTGGTTTTATGTTGAGGTCCTTGATCCATTTTAGTGTGAGCTTTGTGCACAGTGACAAATATGGCTCTTTTTTCATTTTTCTTCATACAGACAGCCAATTATACCAGCACCATTTATTGAAGATGCTTTCTTTTTTCCATTATACATTTTTGGCTACTTTGTCAAAGATAACTGTCCATAAGAGTGTGGTTTGATTCCTGGATCTCCAATTCTATTCCATTGATCAACATGTCTGTCTCTGTACCAATACCATGCAGTTGTTATCATTACTGGTCTATAGTAAAGCTTGAGTTGAGGGCTGGCGTTTCCCCCAACTGTTCTTTTATTGTTATGAATTGTGGTGATTCCCCTGCCATTCTTTCATTGTTAAGATTTGTTTTCACTATTCCGTTTTTTTTTTCTTTCCACATGAATTTAATAATTGCTCTTTCCACTTCTTTGGTAAATTGTGTTGGGATTTTGATGGGGATTGCATTGAATCTATAGATTACCTTTGGTAGGATGGCCATTTTTAGTACGTTAATTCTGCCAATCCATAAACATGGGATATCTCTCCTATTTCTGAGATCTTCTTCAATTTCTTTCTTGAGAAACTTGAAGTTATTTCTATACAGGTCTTTCACTTGTTTGGTTAGAGTTACTCAAAGATGTTTTCTAATTTTTGTGGCTATTGTGAAGGGAGTTATTTTCCTAAGCTCTTTCTCAGCCTGTTTTTCATTTATATAAAGGAAGACTACTGATTTATTAGAGTTAATTTTATCTCAGACCACTTTGCTGAAGTTATTTATCAGCTGGAGAAGATCTCTGGTAGAGTTTTTAGGGTCATTTATGTATACTATCTTATCATCTGCAAATAGTGATACTTTTATTTCTTTTTACCAATTTGGATCCCCTCAATCTCTTTTGTAGACTTACTGTTCTATTTATAAGTTTGTGTACTATATTGAATAGATATGACAAGAATTGCATCCTTGTCTTATTCCTTATTTCAGTGGGATTGCTTTAAGTATGTCTCCATTTAATTTGATATTTGTTGTTGGTATACAGTAAACTGCTTTTATTATGTTTAATTATTGGCCTTGAATTCCTGTTCTATTCAATGCTTTTAACATGAATGGGTGTTTTCTATTGTCAAATGCTTTTTCTACATCTAAGGAGATGATCATGTGATTTTTTTTTACTTTGAGTTGGTTTATATAGTGTATTACATTAATAGATTTTCATATATTAAACCAACCTTGCATCCCCAGGATGTAGCCTACTTGATTGTGGATAATTTTCGTTTTAGTCTGTTGTTTTATTCAGCTTGCAAGAATTACATTGATTATTTTTGCATTGGTATTCATAAATGAGATTGTTCTGAAGTTCTTTTTCCTGTTTGGATCCTTTTGATGTTTAGGTATCAGAGTAATTGTGGCTTCATAGAACAAATTAGGTAATGTTCCTTATCTTTCTATTTTATGGAATACTTTGAGGAAAATCAAGTCTTCTTTGAAAGTCTCCTAGCATTCTGCACTAAATTCATTC
>NW_022196904.1:11532942-11543596 GCF_008632895.1 Mastomys coucha
AGCTTCTTCTATTTCCTTGTTCAATATGGGCCTTTTTAGATAGTTTACCTGCTCTTGATTTAACTTTGGTATGTGGTATCTCTCTAGACATCCATCCATTTCATCTAAATTTTCCAGTTTTATTGAGTATAGGCTTTTACAGTAGGATCTGATGACTTTTTGAATTTCCTCTGTTTCTGTTTTTATGTTTCCCTGTTCACTTCTGATTATGTTTGTTTGGATACTGCCTCTTGGCCCTTTAGTTGTTTTGGCAAGGGGTTTATTTATCTTGTTGATTTGTTCAAGGAATCAGTTTCTGTTTTCCTTGATTCTTTGTATTGTTGCATTTGTTTCTATTTGGTTGATTTCAACCCTGTGTTTGACTATTTCCTGCCTTCTACTGTCTTGGTTGAATGTGATCTAGAGCTCACAGTATTTCTCTTAAGTTGTTAGTGTAAGATCTCTCCAGTTTCGTTACCAGGACACTAATGCTATGAAGTTTCCTCTTAGCACTGCTTTCATTGTGTCTCATAAGTTTGGTTATGATGTGTCAACATTTTCACTAAACCCCAGGAAGTCTTTAATTTCTTTTTTTATTCCCTGATGACCTGACCCAAGGGGTGCTCATCAGGGACCTAGGGCAGGGGAAAGACTGAAGCAGGACAAGAGACATGAAGAATGAAAGCAAAACTGGTGTCTGATCAAGCTCTGAAAATTTTACTTCAGGGATGACAATATAAGCATAAACAAGAGGAGGCTTTAAGGAGGGAGGAAGAGCCCCAGGTGATTTCTGAAGGCCAGGTGGCAATCTTCAGTCTCTGGAACCAGTGGTCACAGTGTCCTCCACACCCACAAATATTCTTACTTTTAGACTGCACAAGTTCTCTCAGGGCTCTATGTGTAAGCTAGTAAATTTCCACGAGGACATGGTTAAGGGCATGGCTCCTGGCACCTCCTCCCTCTTTATTATTTTTAAATATGATCGAACCATGGTGATCAATAATTGCCTCATCCTTGGATGAGTTGGCATTTACCAGGAGGGGAAGCATTGACATGATTCCTTCCGTGGGTCAGATTACCATCATGTCCCACAGTCATGGCTCTTGGTATCTTTTGGGGGGGGGAAGGCAGAGCCTTAGAAAATCCTTAGGATAATGTTAAAGAATAGATAACCTCCTATCAACAAACCATATTTGTCTCACCAGGAGTTCAGAGAAGGTCTGTGTAGGACCTTCCACTGTGGTCCTTAACCTTGCAGCCCACAGTGATGCCCATACTGGATTCATTTTTTCCAAAACCAGTATACACAGGTCTGAATCCTATGCAGTTCCTAAAGGAGAATTATCAACCTCAGGTTTGGCAAAGCCTCTATCTGCCAAAACAAGAGTATGACAATGAATTTGTAAGGGTCTTGATGCCATGGAGTCATTATGCTGTTTTATAAAATCAGTAATTTTGTTAAAAATGAAAGGCCTTAAGGTTACTAATAATAAAATTCTTCTTAAAGGTCCAAGGAGGGACATCAAGGGTGAACATGGAGGATTACTAAGAACATTCAGCAGCAGCTGAAAACTGTTTTTTTTTTTTTTTTGGAGTTCCAAATTAAGTTGTGTAACTGTTGGACTGAGTCTCCACTAGGCCAGACTGATTTACATAAAAGCAGCATTCCTCTTTCAGAAATAAGTATTTGCCATCCTCCACAGTGGTCAACAAATCAAATGCTATAGATTCTGTAAAGCAACTTGGGCTACAGAAGTTGTTTCTTTAAAGAAGCTAATGATTTAGCCAAGGCTTCCACTACCAATGCAAATTGTTGGGATAATTTGGTGGTGTGAGAAGAGAATGGGCTAAAGCCCCTCCCAGCCAAACCTGCAGTCACAACAGAGGTTACCAAGGAGGTGCTGAATACTAAAGGGAGGAAAACATCTCATATCATTCTGGTATCTGAGGTGCTATTCCAGCTCAAATAGTCTGTGGGAGTTAGCAAGGTCAACTGAACAACTAGGGTCATGGGAAGACACAGCAATTCTTTATCTTTGTTTTTGGTCTAGCAAAACTAGGGTATAAGTACCTGTAGCTGTGCCTCCCACACTAAGGACTATGGAAGCCCTAGCTCCCAATCCTTTGTAATTCATGTCACTATTGATAGTGAATTTTCCTTCAGCAGGCATATCCATCAACTAGTGTTGTTTACCATTACCATAGCTTCTAGGCCTTCTCATACTGTTGGATGTAAAACATTGGTGGATCAGGGTCATATGTCCAATACAGCTTCTCTATCCATCATTGTCAGGGCATTCAGCAAGCTCACAGGTCAGCATGTCACACCAGTCACTCTGGCAGCTAGCAAGCTCTTGTAACATTCTGTGGAAAAAACATAAGCATGCCTCTTCTCCATATTAAACACCTGATCAGGATCATGCCATATGTAGTTAGTGGATCCTTCCATTTCACATAGACATGAGTATGCCTAGTATTAGGATGCTGTACATACTCAGCAAAGAGTTCTCTGGCATCCAAATTTTAAAAGTTTAAAAATAAAAGTGTGATTTAAGTAATGTTCACAGGGATATTATTGCCCCTTTTTTGTTTTTTAAAAGCCAATTTTTCAGAGAGCCATGGACACATTTAACAATTTCTTGTCCCTAAGGATTATATAAAGTCTTAGTAATGTGGGTAACATTAAATTGTTGACAAAACATCTCAAATGTTTGACTGTCATAGTCAGTTCTATAATCTGTCTTAATCTGATTAAGAACAACCAGCATAGAAGAATAATATAGGCAATGACCACTTACACTTTTAGTTGCTTTTCCTCTTAAGGTAATTGCAAATAGAAAGCCTGAAAGTATATCAATAGTAACATGTGCATAATTTATTTTTATTTTTATTTCTTAAAATCAGACATATCCATTTTTAATAATTGATCAAGTATATGTCCTTGAGAATTAACACCATTATTGTGGTACAGGTAGAAACTGAGGACATTGAGAACAAGTCTTTATAATTTGAGATGCACATTCTCTAAAATTACCAAATTATCATCTCAAGCCATTACTATCTTGATGATGGAAAGAATGTGATCAGATGGCAAGTTGTTCTTGTGTAAGACTTATAGCCTTCCTGGGATACAAATCTGCTGTGGCCTTGCACTAAGAGGTCTTGTCCTGGCATTCTAGGATGAGTTCTTAAATGTCCAAAGACAGTCCTTTAAAGGAACAGTACTTTCTCTTAACTTGAGTTGTATATGCATAAACAACTGCAAAATTTGAGCATTAGCAGTGTCTAAAAAAGTAACAATTTAAGAAATTGTAAACCCTGAGCTATATATATATTGGCAATCAGTATTATAAAAGTTTGATTCAGCACTTTCAAAACAGTGACTACAGCATGTAGTTCAATTATATGTGCTGAAGTAGAGGGAAACACATGAGACTAAACATGTAATCCAATCACATATACTTCTCTTCCATAGAAGGACTGTGTATAAATACAGTATATGTATTTTTATAGGGTGCATACATAAAATTACAGGAAATGTATTATCAATTTTACCTACAAAATTTGCTATGTAATATGCCAAATATCAATCAATATTCTGCAATAACCAATTTAATTGATGCTTGAAACAAGGAATAGATGTCTCACCAGGTTTTAAGACACTCTTTTCAAAACACTTTCATGATTCTATCCTACAATTCTTTATTAACACCACAACAGCCTCACAAAAGAATGTTAAAACTTTACTTGGAGATGAAGAAAAATGAATCCAAATTAATGTTCTTTTTTGCCAAAGAATTGCTGTGGGTACAATGACTACAGTGAGGACAGATTCCAGGGGTGCAATTCTTTGTCTGTATATGCCTCTAATTTTTGGATAGTTTTTCCTAAGATGATTTATACTTAAAACATTCCTTATTCCCTTGTTGCTGTGAAAACATTGCTTGTAGGTACTATAGCCTCCTGCAAGTCAGCAAACATAGCTAGACTCTGATTGTATGAGGGTCTAATTTTTGCACAAAGATGAATATATCCAGATGAGTCTGTCTTTGCTTTGTATGGCCACATGGCCACAGTGAGCTGCATTAATGTTCTCATGAGACAATTGCATAACAAAAGGAACTCCTTCATGAGGGACTCTGAAAATTCTACTAGCTGTTTTTTTTAAGATATTACTCAGCTATTAAAAACAATGAATTTATGAAATTCTTAGGGAAATGGATGGATCTGGAGAATATCATCCTGAGTGAGGTAACCCAATCACAAAAGAACACACATGCCATGCACTATTTTGTAAGTGGTTATTAGCCCAAGTTTGGAATACAGGAAGAACAACCCACAAACCACAAGAAACTCAAGAAGAAGGAAGACCAAAAGGTGGACATTTCATTCCTTCTTAAAAGCAGGAACAAAATACCTACTAGCTGTTTTTAGTAGCACAAACTCCTTGAAACATTTTATCAGGAGCCTGTTTCATACCAAATAACTTCACACTGAGATCTTCTTTCTAACTTTAGGGATTAAATTTGCTTTTACCACAGTATCCAATAAATTTTATGCATTAGGGGCATTGGGCCCATACTGGTCACAGTTGTTTTTAACTATTATTACTCTTGAAATCATCCTAATTACAAAATATGGGTGAGTTAAGAATCCTGAGCTTGCGATCAAACTGCAAACTACAGCCAACTAAATACTGGCAATTTTACAATACTTTTTAAGTTTCTTTTGTAATATTAATGCATATCTATTATTGTTGACAAACAAAACAAAGTTTTAAACAATCCATTCTCTTTAAAATGAATACCAAGTGCATTACTGTCACATTACAAAATTTGCCTGCCAGTTCTTATATATGAATGCATGACAGTCCAACTTTTAATGCTTCATTAAAGCGACAGTGTTTTAAATCCTATCCTAAAAGGATAGTCTAGTTTCTAGGATAAGAATTACATAAAATATTATCCCAATTTAGAAGTATCTTAAAAGACTTGTTTTCCTGGGGTAGTTTATGCCACATGTTGTTTAGAATGACTCCAACCCTGAGTTACCAATTTTAAGCTAACTTTCTGTAACCAAAGTTTCAAGCAAAAAGCTGCTGTCCCCTTAAGAGTGGCTTGTATAGACATTTAGCCTCTAGCAGGGCTTTTACAGGTTGCGCTTAACTCACAGCCACAGTGCAGTGGCTTATCATTTTCTACTGTGCAAATTAAGACTGTCTTTTAAACAAGTTAAGCTAAATCACTGGAATGGACAGCCAGCAGATAAAGTTTTCACCATTTTTTTCAACATGAAACACAGAACAGCAATCATTCAAACAACAAAGCAAAAATAAACATAAATTGACAGACATATGGACAGATTCTGAAACCTATTCTCTCTTTAACTACTTTTTGAATATCTGGTTAATGTTTACAAACTTTCAAAAAATTTGTTTTTTCAGATCCCTTTTCCTTAAGCTGTTTTCCTTGTGTCTTAAGGGACTCCTTGAGACCCTTTAAAACAATTCATGCTTACTTAATCTTGTACAATAGTTTCACCATTCTTCTTACCTTTCCAGGTAAGTGACCTGAGGCAATCCCTATGTGGATCTTCACTCACACCATTATGAAGCCATGTTACTATGCAAGGGGTTTGGGGGGTGTTAGGACATCCTCTTGGGGGAGTCGTGGTCTTCTCAGACCCCAGACCCAGGGGCCACAGGATGGGTGTCAGCTGCCCTGACCCATGGGGCATTCAGCACGGCCCTAGGCCATGGAAGAGAGTGTAAAGCAGGACAAGAGAGACAAAGAACGATAGCAAGACAGGTGTCTGATCAAGCTCTGAAAACTTTACTTCAGGGATGACAATATAAGTATAAACAAGAGGAGGCTTCAAGGACAGGGGAAGAGCCCCAGGGGCTTTCTGAAGGCCAGATGGCAATCTTCACTCTTTGGAACCAGTCATCACAGTGTCCTCTCACAAATATTCTTACTGTTAGACTACACAAGTTTTCTCAGGGTTGTATGTGAAAGCTAGTACAAATCCATTAGGACATGATTAAGGCCATAGCTCCTCTCACCCTGACCAAGTTATCATTGAATAAAGAGCTGTTTAGTTTCCACATGTATTTGGGCTTTCTGTAATATTTGCTGTTCTTGAAGACCAGCCTTAGGCCATTGTGATCTGATAGTATGCATGGTATTATATCAATCTCCTTGTATCTGTTGAGGGTTGTTTTGTGACCAATTATATCTTTAATTTTAGAAAAGGTACCTACCATGAGGTACTGGGAAGAAGGTGTATTCTTTTGTTTTAGGGTGAAATGTTCTGTGGATATCTATTAAATCCATTTGGTTAATAACCTCTCTTATGTCAATGTGTCTCTGTTTATTTTCTCATTCAATTTCCTCTCCATTGGTGAGAGTGGGGAGGTGAAGTCTCCCACTATTATTGTGTGGGTTTCAATGTGTTTTGAGCTTTAGTAATGTTTCTCTTAGGAATTTGGGTGCTCTTGCTTTTGGGGCATAGATGTTCAGAATTGAGTCTTTCTCCTGGTGAATTTTCCCCTTGATGAATATGAAGTGTCCTTCATTTTTCCTTGATAACTTTTGGTTGAATGTCAATTTTATTGGATTTTAGGGTGGCAACTCTTGCTTGTTTCCTGAGACCATTTGCTTGGAAGAACTTTTTCCATTCCTTTTCTCTGATATAGTTCCTGTGTTTGTTATTGAGGTGTGTTTCTTTTATGCACCCAAATGCTAGATTTTTTTGCATATCCAGTCGGTTAGCTTATGTATTTTATAAGTAAGTTGAGTCCATTAATACTCAGAGATATTAAAGAAAGATGACTGATGGTTCCTGGTATGTTTATTACTATGAGTGGCTTTGTGTGCTTGTGCTTCTCTCCTTTTGGCTTTATGGGAGATGACTAATATCTTTTCCTTTCTTTAGTGCAGGTACCTGCCTTGTGTTGGAGTTTTCCTTCTAGGATCCTCTGTAAGGCTGGACTGGTACAGAGATACTTTTTGAAATTGGATTTTTCCTGGACTATTTTGATTTCTTGATCTATGTTGATGGAGAGTTTTGCTGAGTATAGTAGCCTGGAATGGCATTTGTGTTCTTCTAGAGTCTGCATGATCTCTGAATAAACTCTTCTGGATTCCATAGTCTCTGCTTAGAAGTCTATTGTACTTATGATAAGTCCACCATTATATTTTACTTGGCCAATTTCCCTTGCAGCTTTTGGTATTTGTTCTTTATTCTCTGCTTTTAGTGTTTTGATTGTTATGTGACAAGAGGATTTTATTTTCTTGCCCCATTTATTTGCTGTTCTATAGGCTTCTTGTTCCTTTATGTCCATTTCTTCCTTTAGGTTGGGGAAGTTTCCTTTTATGATTTTGTTGAAGACATTTTCAGGACCATTGAGCTGGCAATCTTTGTTCTCCTCTATTCCAATTATTCTTAGATTTGGTCTTCTCATTTTGTCCTCAATTTATTAGATTAGGGTTAGTGGTTTATGTTTTGAATTTTCTTTGACAGTTGTGTTAATCTCTTCTATGGTATCTTCTATACCTGAGATTCTCTTCTATCTCTTGTATTTTATTGGTGATAGCTACATCTGTAATTACTGACCTCTTTCCACAGTTTTCCATTTCCAAGGTGCCTTCATTTGTGTTTTCTTTATTGCTTCTACTTTCACTTTTAGGTCTTGGTTCACTTTATTCAATTCCTTCAACTGTTTACTTGTGTTTTCCTGTATTTCTTTCAATGACTTATTGATATCCTTCTTAAAGGACTCTATTATCTTCATGAGATAGGATTTTAGGACAGCTTCCTGATGTTCAGGTGTTTTGCTGTATTCAGGGCTTGCTGTTGTGGAACAACTGGGTTCTGATGATGCCCACATATATTGGTTTCTCTTTTTTATGGTCTTGAGCTTGCCTTTTGCTATTGAGATATCCCTGGTGTTTGTTGGTCTATATGACTGTCTGGAGTCTGCCTTTTTTGTGCCTGGACTGATTCAGATATTCTGATAGGTCTGTAGCCTTGACATTAGCAGACCACCTGTGTGGCATTCCAACTAAGGGTTCTTCACAGGTGCAGAGAAGCTGCTTGTTTGTTGTCCTGGCTGCAATACATCTCCTGGCCTTCAGACTGTTGGGTCTTCAGTGGAGCATCCAAGCTGTTGTACAACTCCTCTGCTTGCAGCTGATCCTCACTCCTCTGAGTGTTATAGATTCTCAACTGCTCTGAGTGCAGTGAGTTCTGTAGGATGGACCATGATATAGTGGAGCAGATCAACAACGTGTCTGCCCAAGCAGAAAGGACCAGGAGGAAAGGGCAGAAGGGACAGAAAGGGATGGTATTACAGAGGGCGTGGATTTTGGTGGGTGATTGGTACTGAGTCGAATAGCCTCCCAGCAGCAGCTCTGAGACTCTGGAGGTAGCAGATTTCTTATCAACTGCTCTGAGTGCAGTGGGTTCCCTATGATGGATTAGGACATGGTATCTTCACTGAAGCAGACCACCCAAGAATCTGCTCCCTCAGAAAGGATCGGACACCTAATTTCTTTCATTATTCATTCGCTAAGTTGTCATTGAGTAGAGAGTTGTTAAGTTTCCATGGGTAAACGCATTTTCTGTTGTTTTTGTTTAAAGTCTATCCTTAGTCCATGGTGATCTGATAGGATGCATGTGATTATTTTAATCTTTTTGTATTGTTTCAGGCTTGTTTTGTATAAGATTATATGGTCAATTTTGGATAAGGTACAATGAGATGCTGAGAAGAAGATATATTCTTTTGATCTAGGGTGAAATGTTCTGTATATATCTGTTTCACTGTGCTTTTAGTTTATGTTTCAATAACTTGTCCATTGGTGAGAGTGGGGCATTGAAATCTCCTACTATTATTGTGTGGGGTTCAATATGTGTTTTGAGCTTTTAAGTTTCTTTTATGAATGTGGTTACCCTTGCATTTAGTGCATAGATGTTGAGAATTAAGACTTTTTCATGGTGGATTTTTACATTAAGGAATATGAAGTGTTCTTCCACATCTCATTTGATAACTTTTGGTTGAAAGATTATTTTATTGGATATTAGAATGGCAACTCCAGCTTGTTTATTGGTACCATTTGCTTGACTGAACTTTTCCAGACTTTTACTCTGTGGTAGTAAATGTCTTTATCATTTTGGTGTATTCCTTGTAGAGAGAAAAGGTTTTATTCTGGTTTTGTATCCAGGCTGTTAGCTTAATCAAAATGAATATGAAACAATTCGTGGTATTCCTAAATATCAACAATGAACATATTTAGAAAAATCTAATTCAGAATAATTTAGAATATAATAGAAGTAATCCTGAACAACGAAGTGAAAGTCATTTATAACAATAATTTGCTATGTCTTTTTATTTCTTCAATTCATATCCTGATTTCTACCCCCTTCCCAATAAACCCCTCACACAACCCTTCCCTCATTCTACCTCCTCTTGTCCTCTGAGTGGTGTAGGCCCTCATTGGTATTCCCCCAACCCTGACAAAATAAGTCTTTGCAGGGTTAGACACTTCCTCTCCTACTGAAACCAGACAATGCAGTCCAGCTAAAATAACATATCCTAGAGACAAGCAACAACTTTTGAGATAGCTCTGGCTCCAGTTGTTTCAGATAGCCCATATGAAGTCCAAGTTGTACATCTGCTACATATATGTGGTGGAGTAGTGCAGGGTCTAGGTCCAGCTTGCGTTTTCGGTTGGTAATTCACTCTTTGAGAGCCTCAAGGGGTTAGGTTAGTTGACTCTGTTGGTCTTCCTGCATCATTCCTGTCCCCTTTGGGGTCCTTCAATTCTTCACCCAATTCTTTCACATGATTGCCCAATCTCCATCCTCTCTCTGGCTGTAGGTATCTGCAGCTATCTGAATAAGCTGCTATATAGAGACTCTCAGAGGACAGTCATTATAGACTCCCATCTGCAGGCAAGCACAATATAATTAATAGTGTCAGGGAATGGTGGTCACCAATAGGACAAGAAGAAGAAACTAAAGATAATTGGTAGAGAAGAGTGCAGAGATTCCCAACATAAAAGGCCAGTAAATATCTTCAACAAAATTAAAGATTTTGTTAAGAAAACATTCCTAACCTAAGCAAAGAGATTCTCATGAATATATAAGAAGCCTACAGAACACCATGTAGATTGGACTAGAAAAGAAATTCCTCCTGTAACATAATAATCAAAACACAAAACTCATAAAACAAAAAAGAACAATAAAAGCAGTAAGGGAAAAGTCAAGATACATATAAAGCAGACCTATTAGAATTACACCAGAATTCTCACCAGGGACTATGAAAGCCAGAAAATCCTGGACAGATATCATACAGATTCTTTTTTTTTTTTTTTGTACCATAAGTGCTAATATTTATTGTTTTAATTAGTATCTAAAGTGTCATATAGTTTAATTAGACAGAATTTAAAAAATAAACAATAATTGCATTTTACAGGAAATCAATGGAAGGGCCATAATAAAGTGAGTATTTCCACAGCGCTGTTTTTAATAAATTAAATAAATCTGAAATACATAATAGAGTACAAATAACTGTAAATAAGATAGATAACTTGGTTTACTTAAAATATATAATTTTTTTCTTTTAGATATTTTCTTTATTTACATGTAAATTTCTCCATTCCCAGTTTCCCCTCCA
>NW_022196904.1:11544500-11545094 GCF_008632895.1 Mastomys coucha
AGCTCTGTACCCCATTTTTTAATAGGGTTATTTGGTTCTCTGGTGTCTAACTTCTTGAGTTTTTTGTATACCTTGGATATTAGCCCTCTATCAGGTATAAGTTTGGTAAAGATCTTTTCCCAATATTTTCGTTGCAGTTTTGTCCTATTGACAGTGTCTTTTGCCTTACAGAAGGTTTGCAACTTTATGAGGTCCCATTTGTCAATTCTTGATCTTAGAGCAGAACCTATTGGCATTCTCTTCATGAAGTTTCCCCTGTGTCTATTTGCTTGAGGTTCTTCCTTACTTTCTCTTCCATTAGTTTCAATGTATCTGCTTTGATGTGGAGGTCCCTGATCCACTTGGACTTGAGCTTTGTACAAGGAGAAAGGAATGGATCGATTTGCATTTTTCTACATGTTAACCGCCAGTTGAGCCAGCACCATATCTTGAAAATGCTGTCTTTTTTTCACTGGGTGGTTTCAGCACCTTTGTCAAAGATTAAGTTACCATAGGTGCGTGTGTTCATTTGTGGGTCTTCAATTTGGTTTCATTGATCAACCTGCCTGTCACTGTACCAATACCATGCAGTTTTTATCACAATTGCTCTGTAGT
>NW_022196904.1:11546426-11548154 GCF_008632895.1 Mastomys coucha
TTGTCCTTGAATTTATTTATGTGGTGAATTACATTGATGGATTTCTGTATATTGAATCATCCCTGCATTCCTGGGATGAAACCTACTTGATCATGGTGGATGATTGTTTTGATGTGTTCAAACCGAAATTGATTGGGTTTGCAAGTATTTTACTCAGTATTTTTGCATTGATATTCATAAGGGAGATTGGTCTGAAGTTTTCTTTCTACGTTGGGTCTTTGTGGGGTTTAGGTATAAGAGTAATTGTGGCTTCATAGAACGAATTGGGTAGAGTGCCTTCAGTTTCTACTTTGTTGAATAGTTTGAAGAGTATTGGTAATAGGTCTCCTATGAAGGTTTGATAAAACTCTGCACTAAACCCATCCGGTCCTGGGCTTTCTTTTTGGTTGGGAGACTATTAATGACTGTTTCTATTTCCTTAGCAGATATGGGACTGTTTAGGTCATTGATCTGATCTTGATTTAACTTTGGTACCTGGTATCTGTCTAGAAAGTTGTCCATTTCATCCAGGTTTTTCATTTTTGTTGAGTATAGGCTTTTGTAGTAGGATCTCATGATTTTCTGATTTCCTCGATGTCTGTTTTTATGTCTCCTTTATCATTTCTGATCTTGTAAATTAGGATACTATCTCTGTGCCCTCTAGGTAGTCTGGCTAATGGTTTATCTATTTTGTTGACTTTCTCAAAGAACTAGCCCCTGGTTTGGTTAATTCTTTGTATAGTTCTTTTTGTTTCTATTTGGTTGATTTCATCCCTGAGTTTGATTATTTCCTCCCTTTAACTCCTCTTGGGTGAATTTGTTTCTTTTTGTTCTAGCATCTTAAAGTGTGCTGTCAACTTGCTGGTGTATGCACTTTCCAGTTTCTTTTTGGAGGCACTTAAAGCTATGAGTTTTCCTCTTAGGACTGCTTTCATTGTGTCCCATAAGTTTGGGTATGTCGTGGCTTCATTTTCATTAAACTCTACAAAGTCTTTAATTTCTTTCTTTATACCTTCCTTGACCAGATTATCATTGAGTAGATTGTTGTTAAGCTTCCATGTGTATGTGGACATTCTATTGTTTATGTTGTTATTGAGGGGCAGCCTTAGTCCATGGTGATCTGATAGGATACAAGGAATTATTTCAATCTCCTTGTATCTGTTGAGGCATGATGTGTGACCAATTATATGGTCAATTTTAGAGAAGGTACCATGAGGTGCTGAGAAGAAGGTATATCCTTTTGTTTTAGGATAAAAAGTTCTATAGATATCTATTTAATCCATCTGTTTCATAGTTTCTGTTAGTCTCCATGAGTCCTTAGTTAGTTTCTGTTTCCATGATCTGTCCATTGCAGAGAGTGGGGTACTGAAATCTCCCACTACTATTGTGTGTTGTGTAATGTGTGCTTTGAGCTTTAGTAACTTTTCTTTTATGAATGTAGATGCCCTTGTGTTTGGAGCATAATGGATCAGAATTGAGAGTTCATTTTGGTAGATCTTACCTTTGATGGATATGAAGTGTCCCTCCTTATCTTTTTTGATCACTTTAGGGTGAAAGTCATTATATTCGATATTAGAACGGCTACTCCAGCTTTTTTCTTGGGTCCATTGGAGAATTTTTTCCACCCTTTTATTCTGAGGTAGTGTCTGTCTTTGTCACTGAGGTGGTTTTCATGTATGCAGCAAATGTTGGGTCCTGTTTACGTACCCAATCTGAAAGTCTATGTCTTTTTATTGGAGAATTGAGTCC
>NW_022196904.1:11549320-11558037 GCF_008632895.1 Mastomys coucha
TCCTGTATTTCTTTAAGGGAGTTATTCGTGTCCTTCTTAAGTTCCTCTATCAGCATTGTGAGATATGCATTTGGATCCAATTCTTGGTTTTCCGGTGTTTTGGAATATCCAGGACTTGCTGCAGTGGGAATACTAGGTTCTGATGAAGCCAAGTAGTCTTGGTTTCTGTTGGTTGGATTCTTGTGTTTGCCTTTCACCATCTCTTGATTTTTGGTGATAGATGTTCTTAGTGACTCTGACCAGAGCTTGTCCTGTCCCTGACACCCTGCAAGACCCTTGTGACTTGTGGGGCCTGTGCATCCTAACTGGCTGCTCTGGTCTTAGAAACTCACAGGAGAGAATATGGCGGCTCTCACTGGAGACTCCGGGTCAAGGCGGTCCCTGGAGGCAGGCCCTCCACTTTCAGGGAAGGGGCAGCAAAGGTCGCTGATCCACCTCTGTCACTTGGAAGCTGAGAGGATCATGTCCCTGCCACCCTGCCGCTCCCCTGCAACTCATGTGGCCTGTGCCTCCCGCCTGGCTGCTCCTGGCTTAGGAATTCAACAGAGAGAAGATCTATCATACGGATTCTAAGAGAGCACAAATGCCAAGCCAGGATACTATACCCAGCAAAACTCTCAATTACCATAGATGGAGAAACCAAAATTTTCCATGATGTAAACAAATTTACACAATTACCTTTCAAAAAACCAGCCCTAAGGATAACAAATGAAAAACTCCAAAACACGGAGGAGAACTACATCCTAGATAAAGCAACAAATATTCATCTTTTAACAAACCAAAAATAAGATAGCCAAAAAAATCATAATCCCATTTCTAACAAGAGTAGTAATTAACAGTAAACAACAATTATTTTCTTTAATATCTTTTAATATCAATGGTTTCAATTCCCCCATAAAAAAGGATATACTAACAGATTGGATACTTAAACAGGATCCAATATTGTGCTGCAAACAGGAAAACCACCTCAGTAAGAAAGACAGACAATACCTCAGAGTAAGTAGCTGGAAAACAATTTTCCAAGCAAATGGTTCCAAGAAACAAGCTAGAAAAGCCATTCTAATATTGAATAAAATCAACTTTAAACTTATCAAAAAAGATAATGAAGGACACTTCATATTCATCAAAGGAAAAATCTACCAGAAGAACTCTCAATTCTTAACATCTATGCATCAAATACAAGGACACCACATTCAGTAAAGAAACTTTATTAAAGATCAAAAACACATTGCACCTCACACAATAATAGTGGGTGACTTCAACAACACACTCTTAGCAATGGACAGGTCATGGAAACAGAAACTAAACAGAGACACAGTGAAACTAATAGAGTTATGGACCAAATGGATTTAACATATATCTATAAAACATTTCCTCTTAAAACAAAAGAATACATCTTCTTCTCAGTACCTCATGGCACCTTCTCCAAAAGTGACCATATAATTGGTAAGAAAACAGGTCTCAACTGATACAAGAAGATTGAAATAATCCCATGCATCCTATCAGAAAATCTCTGATGAAGACTGGTCTTCAATGCCAACAAATACAACAGAAAATCCACATATACAGGGAGGCTGAAAAATACTCTACTCAATGATAACTTAGTCAAGGAAGAAATAAAGAAATTAAGGACATTTTAGAATTTAATGAAAATGAAACTACATCATATCAAAACTTATGGGATACAGCAAAAGCAGTGCTAAGAGGAAAACTCAGAGTTCTGAGTGTCTCCATAACAAAATTGGAGAGAGCATACACTAGCAGCTTGACAGGATACCTGAAAGTTCTAGAACAAAAAGAAGCAAATGCAAGAGGAGTAGACAGCAGGAAATAATCAAACTCAAAATGAAATCAATCAAGTAGAAACAAAAACAATTATACAAAGAATCAACCGAATCCAGAGCTGGTTCTTTGAGAAAATAAACAAGATAGATAAACCCTTAATGAGACTAACCAGAGGACACAGAGTCAGTACCCTAATTAACAAAATAAGAAATGAAAATGGAAACATAACAACAGAAACTGGGGGAATCCAAAGAATCATCAGATCCTATTACAAAAGCCTATATTCAACATCTGGATGAAATGGACAATTTTCTAGACAGAAACCAGGTATAAAAGTTAAATCAGGATGGGCAGTGGTGGTGCAGACCTTTAATCCAAGCACTTGTGAGGCTGAGGCATGAGGATTTCTGAGTTTGAGACCAGCCTGGTCTACAGAGTGAGTTCCAGGACACACAGAGAAACCCTGTCTCAAAAAACCACAAAAAACATAGCAAAACAAAGTTAAATCAGGATCAGATAAACCATCTAAACAGTCCCATATCCTCTAAAGAAATAGAAACTGTCACTAATAGTCTCCCAACCAAAAAAAAAGCCCAACACCAGATGGGTTTAATTCAAAATTCTAGCAGACCTTCAATGAAGACATAATACCAATTCTCTTAAAACTACTCCACAAAATAGAAAAAGAAGGTATTCTACCCAATTCGTTATATGAAGCCATAATTACTCCAATACCTTAGCTACACGATGACCCAACAAAGAAAGAGAAATACAGACCAATTTCCCTTATGAATATCGATGCAAAAATACTCAATAAAATTCTCCAAAACTGAATCCAGGAACATATCAAAACAATCATTCCATGATCAAGTGGGCTTCATCCAAGGGATGCAGGGATAGTTCAATAAATGGAAATACTTCAAGGTAATCCATTACATAAACAAACTCAAAGAAAAAAAATACATGATCATTTCATTAGTTGTGGAAAAAGCATTTGAAAAATTCAACAGCCCTTCATGCTTAAGTCATAGAAATATCAGGAATTCAGACCCATACCTAAATATAGTAAAAGCAATATACAGCACACATGTAGCCAACATCAAATGGAGGGAAACTTGAAGCAATCCCTCTAAAATCAGGAACTAGCCATTGCTTACCACTATCTCCTTAACTATTCAATATATGACATAAAGTCCGAGTCAGAGTGATTAGACAACAACAGGAGTTCAAAGGGACAGAAATTGGAAAGGAAGAAGTCAAATTATCATATTTGCAGATGATATGATAGTATACTTAAATGACCCCAAAAATTCCACCAGAGAACTACTAAACCTGAAAAACAACTTCAGGAAAGTAGCTACATCTAAAATTAATTTAAACAAATTAGTGGCTTTCCTCTAGTCAAAGGATAAACAGGCTGAGAAAGAAATTAGGGAAATGACACCCTTCACAATAGTTACAAATAATATAAAATACCTTGGTGTGACTCTAAATAAGCAGGTGAAAGATCTGTATTGAAATAACTTCAAGTCTCTGAAGAAAGAAATAGAGGATAATCTCAGAAGATGGAAACATCTCCCATCTACATGAATTGGCAAGATTTATATAGTAAAAATGGCCATCTTGACAGACACAATCTACAGATTCAATGCAATCCCCATCAAAATTCCAACTCAATTCTTTATATAGTTAGGAAGCCCAATTTGCAAATTCATCTAGAATAACATAAAACCTAGGGTAGCAAAAACTATTCTCAACAATAAAAGAACTTCTGGAGGAATCACTATACCTGATCTCAAGCTGTACTACAGAGCAATTGTGAAAAAAACTGAATGAAATTGGTACAGTGACAGGTAGGTAGATCAATGGAATAGAATTGAAGATCCAGAAATGAACCCACACACCTATGTTTACTTGACCTTTGGCAAAAGAGCTAAGTCCACCCAGTGGGCAAAAAGACACCATTTACAAAGAAAATGGTGCTGTCTCAACTGGCAGTTAACATATAGAAGAATGCATATTGATCCATTCATATTTCTTTGTACAAAGCTCAATTCCAAGTTTATCAAGGACCTTCACATAAAACCAGATACACTGAAACTAAAAGAAAAGAAAGTGGGGAACAGCCCTGAGCACATTGGCACTGGAGAAAATTTTTTGAGCAGAACACCCATTGCTTATACTCTAAGATCAAGAATTGACAAATGGGACCTCATAAAACTGCAAAGCTTCCGTAAGGCAAAGGACAATGTCAATAGGACAAAACAGCAACCAACAGATTGGGAAAGGATCTTTAACAATCATACATCCAACAGGGCTAACATCCAATCTATACAAAGAACTTAAGAAAGTTGACTCCAGAGAATCAAATAACACCATTAAAAAATGAGGAACAAAGCTAAACAGAGAATTCTCAACTAAGGAAACACAAACGTCTGAGAAGCATCTAAAGAAATACTCAACATCCTTAGTCATCAGGGAAATGCAAATCAAATCAACCCTGTGAGTCCACCTCACACCAGTCAGAATGGCTAAAATAAAAAACTCAGGTGACAGCAGATGCTGGAGAGGTTGTGGAAAAAGAGGAACACTCCTTCATTGTTGGTGGGATTGCAAACTGGTACAACCACTCTGGAAATCAGTTTGGCGGTTCCTCCAGAAATTGGACATAGTTCTACCGGAGGAGAACTATACCACTATACCAGCTATACCACTCCTGGGCATATACCCAAAAGATGCTCCAACATGTAATAAGGCCACATGCTCTACCATGTTCATAGCAGCCTTATTTATAATAGCCAGAACCTGGAAACAACCTAGATGTCCCTCAACAGAGGAGTGGATAGAGAAATTATGGTACATCTACACAATGGAGTACTACTCAGCTATTAAGAACAATAAATTTATGAAATTCTTAGGGAAATGGATGGATCTGGAGAATATCATCCTGAGTGAGGTAGCCCAATCACAAAAGAACACACATGGTATGCACTCTCTGATAAATGGTCATTAGCACAGAAGTTCGGAATACAGGAAGAACAACCCACAAATCACAATAAACTCAAGAAAAAGGAAGACCAAAATGTAGACATTTAATTCCTTCTTAAAAGTGGATACAAAATACCCACAGAAGGAATTGAAGAGACTAACTATGGAGCAGAGACTGAAGGAAGGACAACCAGCCTAATATAACTATCTCCTGAGAGGCTCTGACAGTACCTGAATAATACAGATGTAGAGGATCACAACCATCCATTGAACTGAGTACAGGGTCCCCAATGAAGGAGTTACAGAAATGACCAAAGGAGCTGAAGGGTTTACAGCCCCTTAGGATGAACAATAGGAACTAACTAGTACCCTCAGAGCTCCCAGGGTCTCAACCATCAACCAAGGACTATAAATGGTGGGACTGATTGTTCCTGCAGCATGTATATAGTAGAGGATTGCAGGAGAGTCCCTTAGCCCTGTGAAGATTCTGTGCCCCAGTGTAGGAGAATGCCAGTACCAATAAGTGGGAGAGGGTGGGGTGTCAAGCATGGGGAGTGGGGAGGCAACAGGGTTAGTTATTGTTGTTTATGTCTGTTTGTTTGTTTGGAGGGGAACCTGGGAAAGGAAAAATCATATGAAATGTAAATAAAGAAAATATCTAATATAAAATTTGTTTGAAAAAAAAGAACCATATGATCTTTTGTGAATTTAAAACCTCTCTCAGTCTATCTCCTCCCTATTAAAAAGAAACTCAGGTGACAGTAAATGCTGGAGAGGTTGTGGAAAAAGAGAAACAATCCTTCATTGCTGGTAGGATTGCAAGCTGGTACAAACACTCTGGAAATAGGTTGGGCAGTTCTTCAGGAAATTGGACATAGTACTACAAGAGGACCCAGCAATACCACTCCTATGCATATACCCAGAAGATGTTCCAAAATCAAATAAGGACACATGCTTCACTATGTTCATAGCAGACATATTTATAATACCCAAAAGCAGAAAACAACCTAAATGTCACTCAACAGAGGAATGGATACAGAATATGTGGTTCATTTACACAATGAAATTATATTCAGCTATTAAGAATGAGAATGTCACAAGTTTTTCAGGCAATTGGATGGAACTTGAAAATATCATCCTGATTGAGGTAACTCAGTCACAAAAGAACACACATGGTATGCACTCACTGGTAAATGGATATTAGCCATCTCATATACAGTCACCAAACTGGACTCTATTGTGGATGACAGGAAGTGCTTGCTGACAGGAGCCTGACATAGGTGTCTCCTGAGAGGCCCTGCCAGAGCCTGACAAATACAGAGGCAGATTCTTACAGTCAACCATAGGACTGAGCATGGGTTCCCATTGAAGGAGATGGAGAAGGGACTGAAGGAGCTGAGGAAGTTTGCAACCCCATGGAGGGAGGAACAATGTCAACTGGCCAGAGTCCCAGAGCCTCAGAGACTGGACTACCAAGCAAAGTGGATCCATGGCTCTGGTCACACATGTGGCCTTGTTGACATCAGTAGGAGGAGAGGCCCTTGGGCCTGAGGCAGTTTGACGATGCCCCAGTGTAGGTGAATGCCAGGACAGGAAGTCAGGAGTGTGTGGGTTGAGGAGCAACCTTACAGAGGCAGGAGGAGGAGGAATGGGATAGGATGTTTCTGAAGGGGAGATCTGTAAAGGGAAAAACATTTTAAATGTAAATAAAGAAACTATCCAATAAAAAAATACCAGTGGGAAGACACCCACACATACCATTCACAGATTGGCAAAATAAATATGAAAATGACTAAATTACCAAAGGAAATCTACAGACTCGATATTTTAATTGCATTCCTTAAAAAGATATAATGCACTTTAAATTTATTTTTATGTGTGTGATTGTTTGCATAAATGTCTATGTACTGCATAGCTACTTTGTGCCTTTAGAAGCCAGAATTGGTCATTGAATTCCTTGGTACTATACTTACAGATCATAGTAAGTGTCATATAGGAGATTGGAAGGGACCCTGGATCTTCTAGAAGAGCAAGAATTGCTTTTAACCAATGAGCCATATCATGCCTCCCTCTCTTATTTCAGAGTCTGTTTGTAAAATGAAAAATCCTGTCCAACAAGATTGCTTATGCCATGAATTCTATGATATACTGGCTCTCAATGGTCTAATCTCTTGTTTTTCTTACATCATAATTAGATCTCTTACCTCAGAAGAGAACAATTAGTTAGAAAGGAATTCAAAATGATGCTCCATTTTCATCCAATTTATTCTGTAGTGTTAATGACCACTATGTTCCCCAAAATGTAATCTTGTAGAATATCAAAGTGACGGGCATGGTTAAGGTTTTATCCACAAACAAATAATAATTTAGATATCGAGGATTATTGTTTCCTAAAACTAGTACTGAAGACATTTTGAAAAGGTTTATGGGAACTTTATACATCAGAAGCTTCCTAAAATAAATAAATTATACTTAGATGATGTTATGATATATGGGGCAGACAATGCCCCAACTAGAAATCATACACTACCATGTAAAATCTCCAGTAGCAGGAATTGGTTACATCTTGTGAGTTGTTAGCCAATTGGGTCTAATAAAGCCCCATAAACATTACAGGCTACTGTCAATGCTATTTATTGGTTAAATTCCATAGCATGATGGTAACGTCCTATTTCTGAAGGCACAAGTTAACTTATACCATCAGATACAGAGAGTTTCAGCTAGTGTCCAACCAGATGCTTCATCTTTTTTTTTTTTTGATAGAACATAAATTAGGTTTAAAGTGCTGCATTAAAATAGCACAAATACCACATTTGGGTAACTACAAAGGACATTCTATTTGGAAGACAACACTACAAAACTACAACACTGCAGAGAACAAAGAAAGCACGATGCTTGCTTGCTCACCACTCTACTTGCTACTTTTTTCATTCTCAGGTATTCTCTGTCATAGGGTGACAGCTGTGACTTTGTGACTTGAACCCCAACACTTAGGCTAAATAAAGGAAATCAGAGTTTTGGTTAAAATACTTTAACAACCTGTAATAAACTACAGAATTTGCCAAGAATAGAGGTAATTTGTTTAGCAATCAAAGGGGTTTAAATATGAATGCAATCTATAAGAGCAGTAACAACAAAAATAGAACTTTTTTTCTCAATAAAAATAGGCCATTTGCTACCAGGAAGATACCGTTTTGAAGCCCTAGTCAAAGGAGCCTGTGGAATTTGCCACTGGGTTTCTACTTAATGCCAGGAGAACCTTGGAAAAAGCAGCCCTGACACAACAGAATGACATTTTCAGAGTGTAATACTGGAGTGAGAGAACCAAGGTTGATGGCTACTGTCAATGTTAATTATTGGTTACATTCCATAGCATGATGGTAAAGTCCTATTTCTGAAGGCACAAGTCAACTTATACCATCAGATATGAAGAGATTGAGCTGGCATTCAACCAGATGCTTCATCTTTTTTTGACAGAACATAAACTAGGTTTAAAGTGCTGCATTAAAAATACCACAAATACTGCATTTGGGTAACTACAATGGACATTCTATTTGGAAAACTACACTACAACATGACAGAGAATGAAGAAAGCATGCTGCTTGCTTGCTCACTGCTCTACTTGCTACTTTTCATTCTAAGGTATTCTCTTTCATAGGTGAAAGCTGTGTCTTTGTGAATAGAAGCCCAGCACTTATGCTCAATAAAGTAAACCAGAGTTTTGTTTAAAATACCTTAACCACCTATAATAAACTACAGAATTTGCCAAGAATAGCAGTAATTTGTTTAGCAATCAAAAGGGTTTGAATAAGAATGCAATCCATAAGAGCAGTAACAACAAAACAGAACATTTTTCCCAATAAAAATAGGCCAGTAGCTAGAAGGAATCATTCTGTGAAGATACCATTCATTTTGAAGCCCTAGTCAAAGGAGCCTGTGGAATT
>NW_022196904.1:11558654-11576454 GCF_008632895.1 Mastomys coucha
TCTTTACTGCTTGTAATTAATAGTGCTAGAAGGTAAAGGTATGGTACACACTATAGGAAAAGGAAAGAGATCATCAATCTTACATAATGATGAAGCCTGTGATCTACAACAGTGACTTACCTTCAAGATATATTGGTGTAATATTGGCATAAGTGTTATGGGAATAACCAAAAACTATTTGATTGGATTTAAATCTAGTGTCATAAGATGGATCCCATAACTGACACTGGTAATGAAGACAAGACCCATACCTTAAATAGAATCTGCTAAATCAACATAACAACAAAATGACTCCTAATGGGATATCTCTACACACATAGATCAGTGTCATTGCTCAACTCTCATCACAGAAGCTACTTTTTGCAGTTTATGGTAATTAAAACACAGAGTCACAACTGGACAATACCCATGTGAAAAATTGGAGCACTCAGTCCAAAACAGGATATCTCCATCAAACCTATCCCAAGGCTCAAGCATCTCTGAAGATGATAGATTGTTAAGAGGCAAAAGTTTATAGAGAATAAGAAGTGGACACAAAGTCCCACTCTTAACCAAGAAGCTATTTATAATCAATACTTTCTGGGAAAAGGAAAGTAAGGGAGTATCACTGGACATATCAATCATATTCCAAGACAATCCTCATAGCCAGGTGTAGTGGGTCAACACAGAACAAACTCCTTGTTTTTTAAGGGAAGATGGGCTTTTATTTCATTTTTCTTTAGTCTGTTTTTTTTTGTTTGTTTTATTGAAAGGTAGAAGGAGAAAGAGCATGCACATCATGTAGCAGATGGAGAGCCTTACAAACAGACAGGCAAACACGTAAAAACTAGACTGTACCAAAAAACTGGACTTTCATCTGGCCAGTTTTATTTTTTCACAAGAGGAGAAGTAAAAGTAACTAAAATATACTTTCTATTGGTTAAAATCTTTAGCACTTAAGAAAATAAATATTAAACTACGTTGAGATTTAATCTACTCTAGTCAGAAATATTATGACCAAGCAAACAACTGACAACAAATGCTGGTGAGAAAATGATTGTAAAAGTTTTGGAGAAGGGGGACACTGACTCACTTAGATGCATTTCAAACTGATGCAGTCTCTGAGAAAATAAGTGTAAAAAGTATGTGATGTGGCACAGATAAATTATTCCTTGGCATATGCTGAAAGTACTTGATGTCTTACTCCACAAATACTTTCTCAGTTATGTTTATTACTATTCTAATCATAATACATAGAAGATGAAAACAACTTAAATGTCTTTCAACTAATAAAGGGGTACTGAAAATGTGGTACATGTCTACAATGAAATTCTACTTAACTGTGGAGATATATAAAATCATGAAACTTTTAGGCAAATGGGTAAAACTAGAAAAAATTATACTGAGGGAGGTAATCCAGATGTAGAAAGAAAAGTGTGAAATATTGTCTTATTTGTGCTTTTTGGCTTGAATCTGTAGATGTGTGTTTATAAATTGGAGTGCCACGGACGTTAAAAGGGATCATTTGTGAGAGAAACCCTAGACACTGGAATAGCACACAGGTGCTACAATAGGAGAAATGGGAAAAAAGGCATAGAGTGTAATTTGGAGACAGATCTAATACACAGTGACAGAAGAGAAGGAAGGATAAATAATACCAAGAATGTTTGAAAAACATAGAGAATCACATTACCCAATATTTATTTAAAATCACATATAATATACAAATATGTATGAAACATTAATATGTAGTAACGATATTATACCATTTGGAATGTTAATGTTCTCCCCCAGAACTGTGGACTATATAACAAAACCCTAGTATCATGCATGAGAACCTTACCCTTAAGTAGTTCGTAAGGATATTCTAAGAGACACCACAAAAGAACATCAGGCATTGCTGTCCGTGTTGCTTCCAAGAATTTGAAGATAAGATTATGTTGCTGAAGCCACAATGCATTTCATATACAGAATTTGGAGGAATTGAACTACAATAGCCTGGAAATCTTTTCCCAGTGAAGTGGTTTTCATAAAGTAAGATGTTATTCAATCTGCCAAGGGAGAGGAACAATCACTCAAACTATGCCAGTCAGAAGCCTGTGAGTCACAAGAATGACTTGACTGGCAAGACATCCACAGGAGTACAATGGTGGCACTTTTATCTTGGGGGACATCAAAGGCTATATAATTAGACCTAAGGCTTACTCAAGAAGAGGGAAGCCATGTCTGGTACTGTAAACGTATGCAACTATGGGATATTGGAAAAAGCAAAACCACAAGAGTCTCACTACCAACAGTTTCCTAAACCAGCGTAATTCCGAGCTGTTTTATAAATACTTGTCCTTATACCCACAGGTAAATGCAGTTCTCACACCTTATCAAAGGTACTCCTTTTTGCAACATATGGAGACTCTCACAAATATCCACAATGGGACAAAATGTAGATAATAACACTAAGGTGCCCAACCCCGACTGATGCATCTGCAATAAATCCTTTCAACCTACAACTCAGGGAAAAAAATCACAGGAAAGGGTACAGAAATCCCCCAGCAGACCAAGGCTACTGTTGATAGAATATCTCTCTTTTAGGCACAACAGGAAAAAAGACACATGAACTTTTAACAGTATAGTTACCCAAACAAACCAGTATAATGAATGGAAGTAGTAGGAACACCAAAGAGGCCAGGAGAAATTCTATATGGCTTTACCCTAGAAGAATAAATACTTCATATCAATTATTGCTAAGAGATGAAGAATAATCTGTGTCTGAATGTGGGGCTGTGAGCAGTTCTGACAGCTGGAGTCCAGCAGAGCACAGCCACCTTGGAAGCCTGGAGACCCACTGAGCAATGTAAATTTGCTTTTGAGGGTTAGTAGGGGTTTGGTGATTGCTCCTGAGACCAATGGCTCAGATTTCAGCCCAGATCCCTCAAAGCTGCCCCTGCAGGAGATGTGTGCTCTATCAGGCAGACACTGCCTCAAACTCCCAGCATTCTAGATGGACCTTACACACAGTTATCTGACCACAAGCCAGGCATGCCACTCCCCATACAATAAAAGGGGTGGTTTGCCCCCTCCTCACTCTCTTCTTCTCTTACCCTTCCTCTCTTACTCTCTCAACCTCCTGCTCTCTTACTTCTCTCCCCTCTCACTATTACTTCTCCTTGCTCTCTCTCTCCTTTCTGTTCTTTGTTCTCTTCTCTACCTTTCTCCTTCTCCTTTTTTCCTCCCTCTCTCCTTCCTCCTCCTTCTTTCCCTCTACTCAGCAAACATATTTCTCATTCCTACAATAAAATAACTCAATCATATATTGCCTCCCTTTTAATTAAGGCACCATGCAGCAAACAGGCCAGTCTACCACCAGGGAGAGAGAGAGCCGCAGCCCATGCCCGCCTTGCTTTTGGAACGACATTTGGAGATGAAATCCCACATTGATTTTCCAATCTCAAATGCACACCTCAGGATACATCACATACAAGCACAGATGAATGGACTCAGTAGATTGTCTATACATGTATGCATATATATATATATATCAACAAATATTAAAGAAGAGATCATAAATATGGGAAGGGGAGGGAGGACTTCAAGGGGAAGGAGAAAGGCAGCTAATGTACTATGAGTTTCTCAAAATGAACCACCATTTAAAAAAAAAAGGAATAGCCACGGGCAGTTTCTGTATGATCTTTGACATTTTTCTGCACATTTAAAATTATTCTGAAATCTAAATTATATTATGACATTTTAAAATTAACCTGCATATCTATGTCTTACTTCTTACTGAGTTCCTGGTTTGGGGTCATGAACTCACAAATGTGGCAGAATGTTCTATGTAGGAGTTCAAAATTGCTCAATACAGTAACCTTTGACTGTGCTTACAATATTTATTTCTTCCTATCAGTAGCTAGTTTCACAACAAACCAGAGAATGTTAATGATTTTTTTACCTGCACTATAAATATAATCTCTAACATTTGCTATAAGCTGAAGAGGTGGCCAGGGCTAGAATCCTAAAAGCGCTTACAAGGATTCATGATGTCAGACTACAATTGGTTTGAAGGAATTCATTTTCCTGCCCTAGGGTTTCAAAAAGAAATTGTGGAAGATATCTGTAATACGTTTTTGGCAAAAGAAGATGTTTTATTAATACTGAGTTATCCCAAGTCAGGTAAGGACCATCAGTAAGACTGATTCTGAATTGTATAAGGGAAGTTTGGGCTTTGATCCTCATTCTTTTTGTGTGGTGAAATATCCAACATGTCAAATGATTTGTGTTCATGGAGATTGGTGTGTGTTCCACTCAGTCTGACCTATGTGCACAGCAAAACAATGATAGTGGACCCTGCAGCAAAATCTGTCATTGATCTCTCTCTTTTTCTCTGTGTGGAAAAGATAGAAGAGAGTAATGACAATAAACAGAACAAATAGCATCAAGAGATAAAGGAATGTATGTGAGGATATATAGAGGAGAGTACAGTGCCAGGTAGAATTACCATGGACATTGTCCAGGACTTGGAAAGGGTCTGAAAACTCAAGAAACTAAAAAGTAATCTCATGGTGGTTTGGGGTATGGACATTTGCCATGTGGAGGAAACACTGAACATTGGGTAAGTATTAGGCTACTGACATCTAAAGCAAACTGACATAGAAAATCCAAAGCAGTGGAAATACAGGAAAAACCCACCAGACAATAACTCAGAGAAGGAAGCTAAAGAAACACCCACTGACACATGAGCACATAAACAAAAATGTAAATATGTGTGATAAATATACACAAGGAAATTTATTAACCTTAAAACGAAGTACTCAGTCATACACTGCAGCATGGGTGCATCTCAATGACAATGAAGTAAATTAAAGGAAGTAGTCTCAGAGGGTAGATGATATGATTATATCATTGTGAAATATCTGAGATAGTCAAATTCATTCCACCAGAATGTAGAATGATGTTGGAAGAGATATTCCATAGGCAGGTTGATGTTTACTGAGTATAGGGTTTCAGATTTGGAAAACGAAGTCTTGAGAATATGCTGAGTGAATATACTTTGTACTTACACCAAATTGACTTGGTGAACACCACAATTTTGTCTGCTTGAACATGGGCAGCACTGTAAATTGTATGGGTATATATTCTACTTGAGGCTTTTTCACAAGTACTGTTGAAATGAGTGACAGTCACTTCTCCTTGTCATTCAGGAATGAACTGGCTGATTGAGATTGTCTGCTTGATTCAGACCAATGGATATCCCAAGTGGATCCAATCTGTGCCATTTAGATGTGCTTACCTTGGATAGAGTCTGATATAGGATATACTAAGTTAATCAAGAAGGAAGGACCACGACTCATGGGCTTCCATTTTCCCATCCATCTTTTCTCCAAGTCTTTCTTCAGTTCCAAGGACAAAGTCAGTGTCCAGTGGTTGAGAATTTCTTTGACCCAATACTCTTTGAACTTATTTTACCTGACAGGCACTGGAGGACTTGCAGAAATGAGAAGGTGAGATTCTCATGCACTAGGTGATGCTGATTTTCCCCACCTAAGACTACATTAAAGTACCAAGATGTGGATGGACCATCACATAGTGATCCTGGGCAGCTTTAAGAAATAAAGTAAAATATCACACTGGAACATTCAGGAACTACATATATAGGCCAAGCAGAGTTCAAACTCTAGTGTACAGTGGATATTACTATATTATAGTCATCAAAGTCAATGAGCCAATCCTAATTATAACTTATACCCCAAGCCCTGTGGGTGAATCACTTAAGACACAATTGCTTATAGGGGAAGCAACCTGACCAGGCATCAAGGTTCAAAGGTCAGTTGTACACACGATGTCTTCCTGTGCCTAGCTGTCTATTGTGATCAGTAGCCACAGGAATTTCCCATGAACCGGAAAGAGAATCACTAGATGGAATCAGAGATATCAAGATTCTAATCGATTACAGCTCCTACTTAGTAAGAAAGATTTTGTAAGTCCCTCCATTTAAAAAAACTATAAATTCTTTATGCTCAAACTATGAGGACAAACTTAGAATAATCTCTCTTTAAAATGTCACAGTGAATTTGTTACTATTCACATACATGCATGTGCCTTATTTAGATTTGGAACACATTTGGCTGGAGAAACTGAAGCCTAAAGAGATAAGTTCTATATTTCTCAGGCTCTGGCAGAGCTTCTCATGAGACAGCTATATCCGGCTCTTATCAGCATGCACTTCTTAGCATCCACAATAGTGTCTGGGCTTGGTGTCTTTATATGGGATGGATACCCGGGTGGAGCAGTCTCTGGATGACCTTTACTTTAGTCTTTTCTCCACATTTTGTCTCTATATTTCCTTCTGTGAATATTTTGTTCACTCTTCTAAGAAGCACTGAAGCATCCACATTTTGGTCTTTCTTCTTTTTAGGCTTCATATGATCTGTGAATTGAATCTCTGGTATTTTGAACTTTTAGGCATTTGGAGTTATGGGTCCCTTCTCCAGTTCTTTAAGTTTAGCTCTTATGTCAAGGTAGCTCTGGGAAAAGAAGTAGGTCATCAGAAGTTGCTTACCTTCTGGGTTTTCAGGGTCCAGATTAGTATGCTGTAATAAAGCCTTCATAAGTTATTTTAAAATTTGAGATAGATTTTACTGTTTGTCCTGGAGAACTTCTTAGAGCTTTTCAAAATTTACTTGCTTTCAGGCATGTCCCTGGCTAAAATACCACCTGCAGAATTGTAGTTCCACCGGGATCCTGGTCCTGCACTGTCTCAGAACCAATTGGGTATGTGCTGTCTGTTTGGTGAATTCTATCTGCATGTACTCTCACCTCTTCCCAGACTCATTTGTGTTCCTCAGAAAGTAAATTATTGATAAAAAATCATATGAACATCATGGAAAGTCAATCTGTAAGACTGAGTGATATACTGGAACTGGAGTGATATACTGAGTGATAAACTTGGAAGAGTTAAAAAGTATAGGATCCCAGCCTGTTTTCTATTTGGGAAAGTTCACTAAGAGAGAATGGAACATGTACTCTGACAAGACCATCTACTCCAGCAACTTCCCTTAGAGGTAGGATCATTGTTGGGTCAGGTATCTCTGGGTAGAAAGGACTTGGCGGTTTGGCTATAGCCTTATAGTGGGTGACAGGAGGAGTGAAGATAGATGGCAATGTGGGGCATTTGGAGCAGCATACAGGTGGCACAGAAGAAGAAGGGGAGGGATCTGGAGAGGTAGAACTAGCAGGCTCTGGGGCATCCTGGTGAGGAGGAGAAACTGAGTTTTTGTTCTTGGTGGCTTGTGTACAGGTCTGCGGCAAAAAGGGGGTGGTTCGTTAGCTGGATCTATCATTGTAGCGTCATCTAGCAGAGGTTATGTAGATTTAATGGCTAAGAAAAGTTGAGGTTTTGTACAAGAAAAGCACAAGGAGGGATTGGAATGAAGATAGATAAATGCTTGGACATAAAGAATCTCCTTCCGTTTAATAGTTCACTGACAGTATGAATTAAGATTCCTTAAAATAGTTGGATCTAGGGTGCCATTAAGTGGCCATTTTGAACTCCCACTTAGTTGATATTTAATCCAGATCTTATTGCAGAGATATATTAATTTTGATGCTTTCAAGTCAGGCATCCGCTTCAAAGATTTGAAATTTTCCAGGAGACATCCCAGTGGGTTGCTTGGAGGTACAATCAACGACATTCTGACACCCATTGGTGGGTAGTTGGTCTATTTGTATCAGTGTCATGAGAACAGTCTAAAATCCAAAAGAAATATCAGCCATGCTAGTGGTCCAAGTCATCATGAGGACCCCCTAGTGGCTACCCAGCAGACCCTGGGTCTGCTGTGCAAAGCAACCCATCCTTGACCAAGGATTTTTTGGCTGCGAGAGCCTGGAATAATTGGGGAATGAAGAGTTGCTTTCAAGGGGTGGGGCAACCAAATACAGAAGTCCTAAGATGTATGTCAACTGGGAGGTGTGAGACTGTAAACCCTGTAGTTCCCAGAGAATGCTGGCCAGGTCACATCTGAAAAGCTGGAGGTCCTCTCCTTGACTGATTCTACCAATTAATATGCCAGTGTCTGTGTGAGAATTATAGTGGACTGGTAAATAGAAAATGTGAAACTGAATGGGTAGGTGTGGGTTTGAGCTGAGGCTAGCCCCATATGATAGACCAGGTAGGGCATAGCTCATGTGGTAGAAGTTTGTATGTCCCATGATGAGTGGGGCAGCTCTGCCTTCTCTGCTGCAACTTGGTTGTGGCTTAAGCAGTGTCAGCTTGCATAATGAAAGCCTGTGATTCTCGTAGCCACCAGCTGAGGAGGCCATGATCTGCAAAATCATGTATTCACAGCTGCCGCGGTTGCAGGTACCGTGACCAGTCCATGTGGCCATGATCTCTGCCCATCCCAGCTGCAGGGCAATGCAGCAGCTGCTGATGAAACCACTGGTTCCCAGATTTTGGCAGCAAATGATGTGTTAGAATGGCGGGTCATGTCAGAACATACCACAGTAGGCCCAAACAGTTCCATGTGTAAGAGGTTTAATTGAGATGGAGAGAAGGGGCAGAAGCAGAAAAAGAGAAGGGACAGAGAGAGTGAGATGGAGGAATGTTCCCTGAATATATATGCGTTCTGACATAGTGGCCGCAGGTAAAGGTGGGAGGTGATCCCAATGGATTCTGGGAATATGGTGGCTGTTGCCCTCACAACAGGTCTTTGAGACCTGCCCATGTGACACCACAGGCTTTGGAGGCTCTGATGCCAACACCGATCACAAAAGGACACACATGGTATGCACTCACTGATAAGTAGATTTTAGCTCAGAAGTTCAGAATACCCAAAATACAATCCACAAATCTAAAGAAACTCAAGAAGAAGAAAGACCAAAGTGTGGATACTCGGTTCATTCTTAGATCAAGGAACAAAATAACCTAGGAAGGAATTGCAGAGACAAACTATGGAGCAGAAACTGAAGGGAGGACTATCTAGAGACTGCTCCACCCGGAAATCCTTCTCATATTCAGTCACCAAACCCAGATACTATTGTGAATGCCAGCAAGTGCTGGCTGACAGGAGCCTAATCTAGCTGTCTCCAGAGAGGCTCTGCCAAGTGCCCGACTAATACAAAAGTAGAGGCTCATAACCATCCATTAGATTGAGCACATGGTCCCCAATGAAGGAGCTAGAGGTAGGACCCAAGTAGCAGAAGGGTTTGCAGCTCCTTAGGACCAGCAATAATATGAACTAATTAGTAACATCAGAGCTCTCAGGGACTAAACCACCAATCAAAGAGTACACATGGTGGGACTCATAGCTCCAGTTGCATAAGAAGCAGAGGATGGCCTAGTTGATTATCAATGGGAAGAGAGGTTCTTGGTCCTGTGAAGGTTCTATGACCCCAGTATAGGGGAATGCCAGGGCCAGGAAGCAGGAGAGCTTGGGTTTTTGTGCAGGGGAAAGAGGAAGGGAACAGTGTTTTTAAAAATGCTTTATGGAAACTCACTAGTTTGAAAGGTCATTAATATCTTAATCAAGGCACTTTGTATAAGTAGAAAATACTGCTAGTAGAAGTCAAAAGTTTTCTGAGGAACCACCAGACTGATTTCCAGAGTGGTTGTACCAGCTTGCAATCCCACCAGCAATAAAGGAGTGTTCCACTTTCTTCACAACCTCACCAGCATCTGCTTTCACCTCAGTTTTTGATCTTAGCCATTCTGACTGTTGTGAAGAGGAATTGCAGAGTTGTTTTGATTTGCATTTCCCTGATGACTAAATGAAAATATCTTTAGGTGCTCCTATCCATTCAGTATTTCTCAGTTGAGAATATCTTGTTTAGCTCTGTACCCCATTTTTTAATAGGATTATTTGATTCTCTGGAGCCTAACATTTTGAGTTCTTTGTATATTCGGTATTAGCCCTCTATTAGATATAGGATTGGTAAAGATGTTTTCTCAATCTGTTGGTTGCTGTTTTGTCCTATTAACAGTGTCCTTTGCCTTATAGAAGCTTTGCAGTTTTATGAGTTCCCATTTGTCAATTCTTGATCTTAGAGAATAAGCTATTGGTGTTCTGTTCAGGAATATTTCCCCTGTGCCAATGTGCTCAGGGCTCTTCCCCACTTTCTTTTCTTTTAGTTTCAGTGTATCTGGTTTTATGTGAATGTCCTTTATCCACTTGGAATTGAGCTTTGTACAGGAAATGTGAATGGATAGATATGTGTTCTCCTACATACTAACTGCCAGTTGAGACAGCACCATTTTCTTTGTAAATGCTGTCTTTTATTACCACTGGGTGTATTTAGCTCTTTTGTGAAAGATCAAGTGACCATAAGTGTGTGAGTTCATTGATGGATCTTCAATTCTATTCCATTGATCTACCTGCCTGTCACTGTACAAATACAATGCAGTTTTTATCACAATTACTCTGTAGTACAGCTTGAGGTCAGGGATGGTGATTCCACCAGAGGTTCTTTCATTATTGAAAATAGTCTTTATTATCCTAGGGTTTTTGTTATTCTAGTTGAATTTGCAAATTGCTCTTTTTGTTGTTGTTGTTGTTGTTGTTTCGAGACAGGGTTTCTCTGTGTAGCCTTGGCTGTCCTGGCACTTACTCTGTAGACCAGGCTAGCCTCGAACTCAGAAATCCACCTGCCTCTACCTCCCAAGTGCTGGGGTTAAAGGCGTGCACCACCACCGCACAGTCCACAAATTGCTCTTTCTAACTCTGTGAAGATTTGAGTTGGAAGTTTGATTGGGATTGCATTGAATCTGTAGATTGCTTTTGGCAAAATGGCCATTTTTACTATATTAATCCTGCCAATTAATATGAATGTGAGATCTTTCCATCTTCTGAGATCTTCTTTTATTTTTTCCTTCAGAGACATGAAGTTCTTGTCATATAGATCTTTCACTTGCTTAGTTAGAGTTACACCAAAGTATTTTATTATATTATTTGTGAATATTGTGAAGGGTATTGGTTCTCTAATTTCTTTCTCAGCCTGTTTATCCTTTGTCTAGAGGAAATCCACCGATTTACTTGAGTCAATTTTATATCCAACTACTTTGCTGAAGTTGTTTATCAGCTTTAGTAGTTCTATGGTGGAATTTTTGGGGTTACTTAAGTATACTAACATATACATAGATAGTAATAATTTGACTTCTTCCTTTCCAATTTGTAACCCTTTGATCTCCTTTTGTTGTCTAATTGCTCTGGATATGACTTCAAGTACAATATTGAGTAGGTAGGGAGAGAGTAGCCCCCTTTATCTAGTACGTGATTTTAGTGAGATTGCTTCACATTTCTCTCCATTTTCTTTGATGTTAGCTAGTGGTTTTCTATATACTGCTTTTACTACATTTAGGTATGGGACTTGAATTCCTGATGTTTTCAAGATTTTTATCATGAAGTGGTGTTGGATTTTGTCAATTGATTTGTCTGCATTAATGAAATGATCATCTGTTTTTTTTCTTTGAGTTTGTTTATATAGTAGATTATGTCAATAGATATCCAAGTATTGAACCATCCTTGGATCCTGGGATGAAGCCTACTTGTTTATGGTGGATGATTGTTTTGATATATTCTTGGATTCAGTTTTGGAGAACTTTATTAAGTATTTTGGCATCGATATTCATATGGAAAATTGGTACGAAGTTCCCTTTCTTTGTTGAGTCTTTGTGTGCTTTAGTTATCAGAGCAATTACAGCTTCATAGAATGAATTGTTTAGATACCTTCTGTTTCTGTTTTGTGGAATAGTTTGAGGAGTATTGGTATTAGGTCTTCTTTGAAGGTTTGATAATACTTTGCATTAAACCCATCTGGTCCTGGGCTTTTTTTGGTTGGAAGACTATTAAACATTGTTTCTAATTAGTTAGGGGATATGGGACTGTTTAGATCATTTATGTGATCTTGACTTAACTTTTGTACTTGGTATCTGTCTAGAAAATTGTCAATTTTATTAAGGTTTTTCCAGTTTTCTTGAGTATAGGTTTTTGTAGCTGGATCTGATAATTTTTTTTTATTTCCTCAGTTTGTGTTGTTGTGTCTCTCATTTAATTTCTGATTTTGTTAATTAGGACACTGTCTTTGTTAGCCTGCATAAGGCTTTATGTATTTTGTTTATTTTCTCAAATAGCCATCTCCTGGTCTGGTAGATTCTTTGCCTAGTTCTTTTTGTTTCCACTTCATTGATGCCAGCCCTGAGTTTGATTATTTCCCACCATCTAGTCCTCATGGGTTAATTTCCTTCTTTTTGTTCTATAGCTTTCAGATGTGCTGTTAAATTGCTGGTGTATGCTCTCTCCAGTTTCTTGTGTGTGGTGCAATGTGTGCTTTGAGCTATAAAGTTTCTTTTATGAATGTGGATGCCCTTGCATTTGAAGCATAGGTGTTCAGAATTGAGAGTTCATCTTGGTAGATTTTTTTCCTTTGATGAGTATGAAGTGTCCCTCCTTAATTTTTTTGATCCCTTTTATGTTGAAAGTCAATTTTATTTGCTATTAGAATGGTTACTCCAGCTTCTTTCTTGGGACTGTTTGCTTGAAAAATTGTCCTCCCGTCTCTTTTACTTTGAGGTAGTATCTGTCTTCATCACTGTGGTGCATATCCTGTATGCAGCAAAATGTTGGGTACTGTATATGTAACAAGTCTGTTAGTCCAAGTCTTTTTATTGGGGAATTGAGTCCAGTGATATTAATAGATAGTAAGGAAAAGTAATTGATTTTCTTTATTAGATTTTTTAAATTTACATCAGATGATATCCTCTCTCCCAGTTTCTCCTCCAAAAAAACCTCACTATCCCCCCTCTTCTTCCTGCTCATGTAAGGGCTGTTAAAAATGGGGGGAAGGACCCACACTCAGGGCTCAGGAATGATGACCCCAAACACCACCAAGACACATACTTGATGCAATCAGCAAGAGGTTCTTTTATTCAGTGCTGGGCCAGACTCATATCTCACATAGGGGTAGAGGAGTCTGGCCCCAAGCAAAAATTTAAACAGGTTTCTATAACCACACAGTTGCTAGGGAAAAGGGGGAAACTAAGGCAGGGGAAAGAATGGGGTAGTCTCTGATTGGTGCTGGCTGTGCTAGGGATCAGAAGCAGGTTAGCCACCTGGCAATTGTTTGTTACCTCACTTTTATTTTTTTCTGCCAGGTCGCTCTGGTCTCTAAGCTCTGGGAGTTAATCTCCCATTCTTCTAAGTACTGGGAGCTGGTCTCCATTGTTTCTAAATCCTTGTAGCTAGTTTCCCATTTTTCTAAGTCCTGGGAGCTAGTATCCCATTAAGTTCAACTAATGACTAAATTCCCACAGTACAGTTTGAAAATTTTAACCTCTCATTCTCTCAACTAGTTCTATTGGAACTAGTTCTAATCCTAGAACGTCTGATTCTGATCTTTTTTTGTTTTCGTTTGGAATGGTTTTAAAGGTGATATCACATTGTCTCATTTGGCAGAATCATCACATCACTGGTTTGATTCTGATCTTTTTAAGGCTTGATACTGTTGACGGAGCATGAGTACCTGAACAGTACTAATTCTTTCTCTGATAAATCCTATCAGCCTGTTTAAAATGCAAGGCCCAAAGGTCAGCAAAAGGAACAGGATTATTAAAGGGCCCATTAGGAGGATATCAGAGTAGTTAACCAAGGAGACTTATTAAACCATGTGCTAGGTTTACAGCATCCCCTGGGACCATTCAAACCAGCTTTGTTGGCTTTCTCTTTTTCTCTGTCTGTCATTTAATCTTTCTTTTAATTTATTTAAATTGTCTGTGACTACACCAGAGTAGTCTATATAAAAGCAACATTCTTCTTTTAGAGCAGCACATAACCCCCCTTCCTTTAGGAATAACAGATCTAGGCCCCTTCTGTTTTGTAACACAACTTCAGATAGTTATGTCAGTGAATCTCTTAATTCAGCAATAGAATCTTCAAATAATTTAAGTTCTGCATCTATAGCCTGTCAGAGTCCTGCAAAAGTAGTAGGGTTGTTGGATCATTGCCATGGTTCCTGTGCTCACTACTGCCGCCACACTAAGGCCCAACATTATGTCTAGGGTCAAAGTCTCAGGCTCTCTCTTGAATCTGCTCCTTTTTTCCATTTCATCTAAAAATGAAGAATCAGTGTGATATAGTAACCTTGGAACTAACTGAACCAAAACACAAAAATCTTTTCAGAGGATTGCTGGGTGGACGCAGGGAGTCAAACCAGAGTTGCAGGCCCACCATCCATTGTAAGGGAGAAGCAAGTATCGACTATCAGAGGAGTTAACACTATAGTTTCAGCTACACAAGTGGCTCTTATTTGCTTATTGGAAAGTGTCCAATGCAAAGTCTTTGTCCAGAAACAGAGGACAGGGTTAATCCGACCTGACCACTCTGGGACCATCTGCAATATCCGGGATTGAGATTTTGTGTTATGTTTCCATCTATGCCAGTAGCTTCATAATAGGGGGGTAGAGTGGCATAACAAAGCCAACAGGACTTGGTGGCATTTGGATTAGAGTGGTTCAAAGCAATAAATGCCTATTGGACCATGTTTATCATAGCACCAGCAGTATTAGAAATAGGTGCTGGGATAATGGTAAAAGTAGCTTGAGTTCTGTTAAGGGCAGGGACTGCCGTGACTACTGCAGCCTGAGGCTTAGGGCCTGCTGCTGGCAGTATGGGGTTCTGTCCCATAGCTGTCCCAGGGGATGCTGTAATTCCTAGTTGAATAATAAACATGATTCCTTGATCATATCCCCATTGAATAAAAGTAAGCCCCATGCCCTCCACTGTATCCAGTCTTGTGACTTTTTTCCTTGGTCAGTAAAAGTTATGGCAAGGGGTTTGCACCACCTGTGGTGATCACAGGAGGGACTAGTAAAGTTTCTTTTTACTTGAATTAAATCCCAAGAAGATGAAGGGCTCCAGTAAGCCTGACCTGTAGTTTCACAGCCCCATTGGGCACAATAAAAGGACTTAAGGGCACCACACTTTTGAGCCATACTTCTGGACCTCCCGTCTCAGGGACAGACATAAAAAGGGCTTTTTTTTTTTAACCCTATCTCATACCCCCCATATCTGCAACCTAGAGCTTGTTGGACATTACTTCTGGGATACCATGTTTTCATGGATTCTGTTAGACTTGTACCTGCACAATCACATCCTCTTCCCAAGGTACTGGCAACCAGGGCACACACATCTGGTCTCAGGGTAGGCCACCAAGTATAGGGAAGAGCTTCACAGGTGGCACTTCAGACTATTTCACTGGTCTGTGAAAGGACTTGCCAAGAGAGCAGTTGAGGAGTGTGGGGGTTATGGGAGGATTCCTTTGATGTTGTCAAAAGCCTGTTGCTGAGTCTGGCCCCACTCAAAAGGGGCAGTCTCTTTAGTCCGCAGGTATAAGGGGGCTGCCAGACTGGCAAACACAGGGATCTGTAGCCGGAAGAACCTGCTGTTCCCAGAAACTCTCTCACTTGTCAGGGGGTGTTTGGGACAGGAATCTGGGTCACTGTCTTTTTTCGCTCTTCTGTCAACTATCTCTTTCCTCCTCTGAGCTTATATCCCAGGTAAATTACCTCTCACTGGCAGATCTGAGCCTTTTTAACAGACGCTCGATATCCCAGGCGTGCTAGTTCTTTCAGTAACATTTTGGTACCTTGTAGACAAGTGGCCTGGTCTTCTCCTGCTAATAAAATGTCATCAACATACTGAAGAATGGTAAATTGAGGATTATCCATCTGGAAGGGGACAAAGTCTCGGTGTAGTGCTTCGTCAAAGAGAGTTGGGGAATTTTTAAACCCCTGTGGCAGCCTTGTCCAGGTCAGTTGGCCTGACTGCCCCCCATCTGCATTTCTCCACTTGAAGGCAAAATAGGGTTGGCTGTCTGGATGTAACTTCAAACAGAAAAATGCATCTTTTAAGTCCAAAACACTGTATCATTGTCTGTCAGGTAGTAAGGAGCTCAGTAGGTTATAAGGGTTGGGCACGGTGGGGTGAAAATCTTGGACTCTTTTATTTACTTCTCTTAGATCCTGGACTGGCCTGAAGTCTCCAGTGCCAGGTTTTTTAACTGGCAGCAGGGGCATGTTCCAGAGAGACTGGTAGGGGTGCAAAACCCCTAGACGGAGAAGACAGTTGATGTGGGGACTGATCCCTTCCCTGTCTTCCCTGCTCATGGGATACAGTCGCACTGAAATGGGAATAGCAGTAGCCTTGAGATCTATTACCACTGGGGGCACCTGAGTTGCTAGTCCCAAGCCTGCAGTCTCAGCCCAAGCTTCAGGAAAGACACCAAGCCATTTCTGTTGCTGCTGAACTGTCAAGGCTGGGGCCTTAGTTTCTAATATCTGGTGTTCATTGGCCAGTGAGAGAGTCAAAATCATAGTGCCTGGTTTAATACTTCTGTGATTATGTCAGGCCCCTGAGGGGTGAAGTAGATATGAGCACCCATTTTTGTCAGCAGGTCTTGTCCCAGAAGGGGTATGGGGCATTCTGGAATCACCAAAAATGAGTGAGTCACTTCTCCTCATCCCAAATCTACTACTCTTTTAGTAGTCCAAGAATATTGTTCATGTCCAGTTGCACCTATTACCCAAGTTTTTTCTTTTCTTGTTTTTCCCATAGCTATAAGAGTACAGACTGTTGTGCTCTGGTATCTACTAAAAACTCTACATGCTTCCCCTCCACAGTTAAAGTTACCCTAGGCTAGGGGAGGAGCTCTGAGCCCTGTCCCCTCTAATCTTCTTCTCCAAGGGATAGGACTCGTGGTGTGGCCTGCTACTTTTTCTTAGGAGACTCTCGGGCCCAGTGTCCCATTTCTCTGCAATATTCACATTGATCTTTGTAAAGATGTCTGCAGTGAGTGTTGCCCAGGTACCCTATCTGCCCTGTTTTCTCTCTGGGTTCTACTATGAGGACTTCCACCTACCACTGCGGCCAAGATCTGTGTTAAGTTCTGGTTATGCCTCTTTTCCCTCTTATTCTCATGTTCTTCTTGCTCCTTCTGCTTCCTCTGCTCCTCTTCCTCATTCTCTCTCTTATAATATACTCTTTCCTCTTCCTTCACTAAATCTTTCAGAGTCATTTCCTGCAATCCTTCAAGTCTCTGCAGCTTATGATTAATGTCCAGGGGTGCCTGTCCCATAAACGACATGTCAACCACCGCCTGTTGCCCCTCAGAAGCAGGGTCAAAAGGAGTATACCTAAGATAGGCTTCCATAAGTCATTCCAGAAACACAGACGGGGACTCAGTTGGCCCCTGGACCACCTCTCTTACTTTAGCCAAATTGGTGGGCTTCCTTGTTGCCCCTTTGAGACCTGTCACAAGAGTCTGATGGTAGACACTTAGTATCTCCCTTCAGGGGAATTATAATCCTAACCAGGACGCTGTAAAGGGAACCCGGCATCTATGATATTTTGTAGGATGGAGGGCCACCCTCAGTTCCTGGAACATGCTTTCAAGCCTCTACTAGGATCTGCTCTCATTCTTCTGTTGTAAAGAGAGTCTGCAAGAGCTGCTGACAGTCATCCCAGGTGGGCTGGTGAGAAAACATAAGAGACTCCACCCAAGAAGTTAGTCTGGTGGGCTCCTCAGAAAAAGGAGGGTGGTTAGTCTTCCAATTATATAGATCAACAGATGAAAAGGGCCAATATTGAAGAGACTGAAGGCCCCCTCTTCCACTGGGGGAGGGCCAAAGGCACGCAACAGAAGGATCTGAGTGTTCTCGGGAGGCGCTCCCCTGTGGCTGCAGGTCCCTTGGGCAGGGCCTGTAAAATCTTCAGGATGTGCCGGGCGGTGGTGGCGCACGCCTTTAATCCCAGCACTTGGGAGGCAGAGGCAGGCGGATTTC
>NW_022196904.1:11576997-11589091 GCF_008632895.1 Mastomys coucha
CTCAGAAATCCACCTGCCTCTGCCTCCCAAGTGCTGGGATTAAAGGCGTGAGCCACCACTGCCCGGCGAAAAACATCTTTAACAGCTCGTATCATTTCTAAGTCAAATACTCCCTCTGGTGACTATGCTACGTTAAAGGCAGGCCATTCAGAAGAGCAGAATGTCTGCCATTGTCCCTTCTTCACCTCAACTGAGAGATTGTGAGCACGGTCCCTAACATTCGTCCAGTGGTCCAAGGTCAAGGTCAGGGGAGTCACAATAGCCTGTCCCATTGTCAATGTCCACACACACAAACCAAAAAGGCAGGAAAAAAATAGAGAATGAAAAGCCTGATGCACACTTGGCCACTCCAAGAGCGCTGAAAGAAACTGAAACTATCTGAGTGCCAGGACCTCCAAGTGCCACTCAACTTAACCAAAGCAAGGCACTCCTCCAAAATACCCCTGGAGGGCTCCCATACATCATCCCCTCTTGAGCGGCCCCTCAAGATGGGCGACCTGTAGCTGGACAGGCCAACAAGCACCGTACCAGCAGTCACCCAAACCACAAAACCACAAAAATAAATCACAGATGCAAAACTGCAGGACCGAAAGTAATAGGAATTGCTAAATGATGCACAGACACAAAAGCAGGTAGACACAGGAGCAGACAGACATGGAAAGGTCCAGACCACAGCTTACCTCCAAGAGTATTATTGTTGGTGCAGGGTGTTCAACCTTCCCAGACTATGCACCATATGTAAGGGGTTTTAAAAATGGGAGGAAGGACCCACACTCAGGGCTCGGGAAAAACGACCCCAGACACCACCAAGATATGTACTTGAGGCAATCAGAAAGAGGTTCTTTTATACAGTGCTGGGCCAGACTCATATCTCATGCAGGGGTAGAGGAGTCTGGCCCCATGCAAAAATTTAAACAGATTTTTATACCCACACAGTTGCTAGGGAAAAAGGGGAAACTAAGGCAGGGGAAAGAATGGGGTAGTCTCTGATTGGTTGGCTGTGCTAGGGTTCAGAAACATGTTAGCCAGCTGGCAATTGTTTGTTACCTCATTTTTCTTTTTTTTCTGCCAGGTCACTCTGGTCTCTAAGCTATGGGAGCTGGTCTCCCAATCTTTAAGTTCTGGGAGCTGATCTCCCATTGTTTCTAAATCCTTGGAGCTAGTTTCCCATTTTTCTAAGTCCTGGGAGCTAGTCTCCCATTAAGTTCAACTAACGGCTAAATTCCCACAGTACAGTTTGAAAATTTTAACCTCCCACTCACCAATCCACCCTCTCCACATTACTGTCCCTGGCATTCCCCTACACTGGGGTAAAGAGCCTTCACAGGACCAAGGGCCTCTCATCCCATTGATGACTGACTTGACCATCTTCTGCTACATATGCAGCTAGAGCCATGACTCCATGCAATTACATGAAAATTAATTGTTGCTTCCTATTATTTTTGTTGTTAGAGCTAGTACCCAGACTGAGTTTGCTGTGTGAATCCCTTGTTTTGAGGGATGAGTAGAGTTCTGGTCAGGTGGGCAAAAAATTCAGCAGATGACAAACAGAGTTGACACTTGGAAGTGCTGGACCTGAGTGTATTTCTCAAAAATGGCATCAGACATTTACAGTCATTACAAAAGAGAAAGGAAAAATCTGGCAACTCAGTGTTCAAGGTATATCTGAGGCTACCTCAAACACTCTGGGTCTTAAATAGCTAACTCTTCTAGACAGGCACTGCACCCCCTGGGCCTGGGGGCTGCGGACCACATGAGGCTCAAATCTCGAATTTCAAATCTCTAATGCTTGAATGCTCTCTGAAGTACAGTGTCTCTCACACACACACACTCAGCTCAAGGTCCCAATCATCCTTAGCAAAATGTCCACTATGCTAATTTTCTGGGCTGGTCCAGACATGTCTCTGGAAGTCTCATACTTGCTATTTCCTAGGAGTGACTCAGCTGCCTGAAAATGAAGATTCTACTTGACCTTGCCCTGGGATAAGTCTCTCATTCCGTAAGCTTCAATGCCCTATCTTTTTACTATCTCCCTAACAATGCCAGAGGCAATTAGTCTGGATAGGTAACATTCTTTGTGAAATTCTAAGTCAGGGTTTGGCTAAGATGTTGGAACGTTGGTGAAGGTCAGAGAGCAATGTCCAATTTTGTTAAGCTATAGTAAATTGTATCTTGGTGGGCAACTAGCATGCGAGTATCTGGGTGGGCACCTAGCACTCAAGTTTGCAAGGAAATATTTGGGCTACCTCTGAGTTAGAGGATGCCAGGAATGAATGCTATGAGATTGGATTCCTTTGAAGCTTTTATGCTTGTCACAAGACTTCATTGGAGTGGGTGTGGTAAGCTGGAATTCTCTTCATGTGGCTATCTTAGTTTTGTTGAGAGATTACTTTCCTGCTTTTGCTAAGGTGCAGTTCCCTCTTTTTGTTGGATTTTCCAATTATTTTCCTTTGAAGGGCTGGATTTGTGGAAAAATATTGTGTAAATTTGGAATCATGGCTTTAGCTGTAGATATAGCAGAGGATGTCCCAGTTGGTCACAGTGGGAAGAGAGGCCCTTGGTCCTGTGAAGACTCTTTTTACCAGTGTAGGGGAATACCAGGGCCAGAAAGTGGGAGAGTGTTGGTTGGTGAGCAGGTGAAGCAGGGAAGGAATAAGTTTTTTTTTGGATAGGAAACCAGGAAAAGTGATAACATTTGAAATGTAAATTTCAACTGTGGAGCCTATGTGGGCCATTTCTTATTCAAATAATGACTGATGTCAGTATCAACATTAGGTGTGGAAAGACTAGATATTCCAAATGGTACTAAAATGATATGTCATACAGCAAGCAGTGACTGTGCCCTGTTCTGTGGTGATGTATGAGAATAGAAACACTTCACAACCAGGTTTGAAATGGTGATGAGTCTTGGGCCCACAGACTGCTTGAATGTGGAGAGATAAAATGGATCCTACAGAAGATAGTAAATGGCTAGAGTTGTAGGCAAGTTGGGTAACACACATGAAATTGTGGGTTTGAGCCCCAGCACCAAATAAAGTGTAGAGTAGATGCTTTTACTCCCAGAACTCAAGATGTAGCAGAAGGAGAAACAATGCTTCAGCATCATCCCTGGCTCTATAGATAGTTCAAGGCCAACATAAGCTATATCTCACCTTGTCTTGATCGTTCCATCTTCTGAGATCTTCTTCAATTTTCTTCTTCAGAGACTTGAAGTTCTTGTCAAATAGATCTTTTTCTTGCTTAGTTAGAGTTACACCAAGGTATTTTATATTATTTGTAACTATTGTGAAGGGTTTTGTTTCCCTAATTTCTTCCTCTGCCTGTTTATCCTTTGTGTAGAGGAAGGCCTCTGATTTGCTTGAGTTAATTTTATATTCAGCTACTTTGCTGAAGTTGTTTATCAGGCTTAGAAGCTCTCTGGTGGAATTTTTGGGGTCATTTAAGTGTACTATCATATCATCTGCAAATAGTGATAATTTGTCTCTGAGTTTCCCCCATGTTCTATATTTTACAGAGTACTTACCATTTCCTTTAAGGAACCATTCAAAATAAGTTCCCAGTGACTTTGGATTCTTCATAAGGTTTGTCTTACCCCATAAAAAATAACCAGACACAAGAATATCTCTGGGATCTCTGATGGCCTTACAAGGAAAACATGTAAATGAAAGTCAGTAGTTATTCCTCACCTTTTAACTGGCATATTTTACATGAAATAGTCAAATATCCAATGGTTTATAAAAACTATTATTTTTATTTGGGCAAAACTTATACACAAGTATAAAAAATCTATAGTGATAATTCCCCTTTTCTAATTTTATTTGATTTGTATAAATGGAACAGGAAAATGGCTAGTTTAGTAATACTGTTAAAGAGTAAAAACCCAAACCAGACTGATTCAACCCTTGTGAAGGTCATAATAATAATCAGTTATCCAAAATCAAGAGCCCCGCCCTTGTAATATACATACAAATAACATTGTCCTTACTGAGAAGGTTGTACTGAAGTATTTTGGTATATATATAGATTTATTTAGGAATATATTCATTATTTATGTATTTAGTAATACATATTACATATATTAGAAGAATTTGTATATATATGTATGTATATAAATATATAAATATAGGAGTATATTTAGGAAAATATACACATATATGTATATACACACATATACACATATTCATATACATATACATATATACATATATATACATATTATATACATATATATGCAACATGAATTAATGAAAACAGAAACAATACATTTCAAAAAGAGCAATGAGTGATATACCAATGAGTTTGAAGGGCGACAGAGGAAGGAAGAAATCACGTATGTAATTATATTTTATCATTATAATTTCAAATGTAAGAGAAATAAGTGAAAAGTAATCATTTCTTTCTTGTATATGTTCTTTATTTACATTCAAAATGTTTTTCACTTTCCAAGTCTCCGTTCAGAAATCCCCTATCCCATCCTCCCTTACTCTGACTCTGAGGGTGCTCCACCAACCACTCACTCCCATTCTCCTATCCAGGCATTCCCCTACACTGGTACATTGAACACCTTCAGGCATGAGAGCCTCTCTTCCCACTGATGTCCAACAAGGCCATTTTCTACCACATAGGTGTCCAGCGACATATGTTGTTCCATGTGTATTCTTTTGTTGGTGGTCCAGTCCCTGGGTACTCCAGGAGGTCTGGCCTGTTGACACTGTTGCTCCCTCCATGGGGCTGCAAACCCCCTCAGCTCCTTCAGTCTTTTCTCGATCTCCTCCATTGGGGATCCCCAAATGAGGTCAGTCCAATGGTTGGCTGCTAGAATCCTCCTTTGTATTTGTCAGTCTTTGGCAGAAACTCTCAGAAGACAGCCATACTAGGTTTCTATTGGCAAGAACTCACTGGCATCCACAATAATGTCCAGTTAACTGGCTGTATATGGGATGGATCCCCAGGTGGGGCACTCTCTGAGTGGCCTATCCTTCAGTCTCTGCTCCAACTTTTGTCTCCATATTTCCTCCTGTGAGTATTTTGTTCATCCATCTAAAGAGCACTGAAGCATCCACATTTTGGTCTTCTTTCTTCTTAGTTTTCATATGGTCTGTGAATAGAATTTTGGGTATTCTGAACTTTTGGGCTAATATGCACTTATCAGTGAGTACATACCTTGTTTGTTCCTTTGTGACTGAGTTACCTCAGACAGGATGATATACTCAAGTTCCATCCATTTGCCTGTGAATTTCATGAAGTCAATATTTTTTTAGATGTTTTCTTATTTACAATATCTCCTTTCCCAGGTTCCTCTCCAAAAAATAAAATAAAATAAAATAAAATAAGAAAAAAAAAACAAAAAGTAAAACAATCCTCTGTTCCCTCCCCCGCCTCATCATTCCCCCTCCTGCTTACTGGCCCTGGCATTCCCCTACACTGGGGCATAGAACCTTCATGGGGCTGATGGACAAACCAGTCATCAATGGGAAGAGAAGACCTTGGCCCTGTGAAGTCAATATTTTTAATGTTAATGTATGAGTAGTACACTATTGTGTAAATGTACCACCTTTTCTGTATCCACTCCTCTTTTGAGGGATATCTAGGTTGCTTCCAGCTTCTGGCTGTTATAAATATGGGTGCTATGAACATAGTAGGGTATGTGATCTGATTACATGTTGGAGCAACGTCTGGGTATATGCCCAGGACTGATATTGCTGGGTTCTCAGGTAGTAGTATTCTCAATTTCCTGATGAACCACCAGACAGATTTCCAGAGTGGTTGTGTCCACTTGCAGTTCAACCAGCAATGGAGGAACACTCTTTTTTTTTTTTTTGAGGAACACTTTTTCCACATCCTTGACAGCACCTGCTGTTACCTGAGGTTTTTTTATATTAGTTATTTTATTTATTTACATTTCAAATGCTTTCCCCTTTCCTGATTTCCCATGCAAAATATCCCCTATTCCCTATTCAGTATTACTCTGTAGTACTGCTTGAGATCTGGGATGCTGATTCCCCCAGAAGTTCTTTTAGGTTGAGAGTAGTTTTCCTATCCTGGGTTTTTTGTTATTCCAGATGAATTTGAGAATTGCTCTTTCTAATGCTATGAAGAATTGATTTGGAATTTCGATGGGGATTACATTGACTATGTAGATTGCTTTTGGCAAGATGGCCATTTTTACTATATTAATCCTGCCAATCCATGAGTCTGGGAGATTTTTTCATCTTCCAAAGTCTTCTTTGATTTCTTTCTTCAGAGACTTGAAGTTCTTGTCATACAGATCTTTCACTTGTTTGGCTAGAGTCACAAGATATTTTATATTGTTTGTGACTATTGTAAAGAGTGTCATCTCCCCAATTTCTTTTCAGCCTTTTATCTTTTGATAAAAGGCTGAAACTTGTTTAAGTTAGTTTTTTATCCAGCCACATTGCTGAAGTTTTTATCAGATGTAGGATTTCTTTCAAGGATTGTTTGGGGTTACTTACGTAAACTATCACATTATCATCAAATAGTGGTATTTTTACTTCTTCCATTCCATTTAGTATACTTTTGAACTCCTTTTGTTGTCTAGTTGCTCTATCTAGAACTTCAAGTACTATATTGAATAGATAGGGAGAAAGAGCACAGCCTTGTCTAGTGCCTGATTTTACTGGGATTGCTTTAAGTTTCTCTCCATTTAATTTGATGATGGCTACTGGTTTGGTGTATATTCATCTACTGTGTTTATGTATGGGCCTTGAATTCCTGATCTTTCCAAGGCTTTTAAAATGAAGGGATGCTGACTTTTGTCAAATTCTTTTCCAGCATCTAATGAAATGTATCATTCTTAATAAAAAAAATTTTATATTTTTCTACCAATTATGCTAGAACTCATCTTTTTTAACTTCAGTTTCTCTAACATAATATTTACCAAACCCAGATAAGAAATGGGCATATATCAAGGGGGTCACAAATTCATTGTGACATTTCACAGAGAGATTATTCTAAGTTCATCTTTTTCATTTGGGCATTCATAGATTCTATGGTGGAGAGACTTACAAAATCCTTTCTTACTAGGAGCTATGATAGATCAGAATTTTGATATCTCTGATTCCTTTTAGTGATTCTCTTTCAGTTTCATGGGAGATTCCTGTGACTACTAATCACAATAGACAGCTAGACACAGAATGACACTATGTTAACAACTGACCTTTGAACATTGATGTTTGATCAGGATTCTTTCCCTATGAGCAATTGTGTCTTAGGTGATTCACCTACAGAGCTTGGGGTATATGTTATAATTATACATCATATACCTTATATAATTATGGCTCATTGACTTTGATGACTATAATATAGTAATACTCACCAAACACTAGATTTTGAACTCTGCCTAGCCTATATATGAAGTTCCTGAATGTTCAAGTGTGATATTTCACTTTATTTCTTAAAGCTGCCCAGAATCACCTTGTGATGGTTCACATCCTGGTACTCTAATGTAGTCTGAGGTAAGGATCTATGGTTATCATGTAAGATTCTTTCCCACAGTTGGACAGCCTTGTCTGGCCTCAGTGGGAGAGGATATACTTAGTCCTGATGTAATTTGATGTCCCTGAGTGGGTTTGTCCCTGGGTGGGTGGGTGGAAGGGACCCCCTTACCTTGAGGAGAAGAGGACAGGGAAGGGAGCAAGGAAGTTGTGAGTGTGGGATTGAGAGGAGAGGAAGTAGGTGGCTGCAAGCAAAATGTAAATGAAATAAATAAATAAATGAAAAAAAGAAAAAATATAAGGATATACATACATGTTTATCCAGGAAATAATTTAGCTGGCATTCATGCAAAGTATGATAAATACATAAAGACTGAGTAATACTTATTTAATTTCCCAAGCATCACACTTAGAAACTTTTGTCATGTCCAATCTCAGTAAGTAAAATCCCCAAATAAATGACTTATTCAAATGAAAACAAAATGATTTAAAGCTGTAATTCTATGAACTAAATTGGAATTTGCTGATAATACACAACAAAACAGTAAAAAAAAATAGCAAATATTTGATGACCCAAGACTCAATTATTCCAGGCTGAAGAGATGACTCTCAAAGATGGAGAGATATTAGTAGTACTGTATTGCTTAGGTAGAGGACCTGAGATCAGTTCCTAGGACTGAAATTAGGAAGTTTACAGCTACATGCAACTGAAGTTCCTTCAGAACTAATGAGCTCTTCTGGCCTCTGAAGGCAACTACAAAGAGAAAGCTATATACATTAGCACCAGCACCAGCACCTGCACCAGCAACAGTACCAGCACCACCACCACTACCACAACCACCTCTACTATTGTTACTACTAGCATTAGTAATACTATCTTTTAAAAAATCACCCTTACAATTTCTCAACAGAATTTATTCTATGACCACATTCAGTTATACAGATATAGAACAACAGGAACATAAACATCAGTATTCATATAATGTTTAAAAGTTTTGAAAACTTATTCCCATGGGAACATCTTTGGAGGGAAACCAGCCATTTTCTCCTGGAATACTTTATCGAAGATTTCAGCTTGGGCTACTGTGAAGTGATTCTTCCAGTCCCCAGTTATGCCTGGAATATGTGAAGCAGATACATAAGTGGATTAATTATAGTTGTAACACTGGTCTAGCTCCTCCCATCATATCTCTTACCATTTGTTTGCTAAAGAACACACAGTTAATAAATCAAACTACCATTTTCTGTAGAAAACTTCTTAAGCCCTGAAATCATATACAGACTCCTTCCTCTGTGGAAATTATGTCCTACCTTTTACTCTCCCAACCTTTATGCTAGACAATCTAACAGCAGCAGCATTGGCTTGACCTTTTTATATATCCAGGTTATTCTTGCTTCCCATCCAACCTGTTCCCATCTTGCTATCCAACTCAACAGTGTTTAACATCTCAATAATCCAAACAGCCTTCAATTGTTATATCTACATTTTAATATTACTTATAAACGTTCTCAACAGTATGCAAGCAACTTTTAAATAATATCATAAAAATTTTCTACTTATGTATGTGTGGGTTCACATTAGTGCTGCAGATACACACAGTTATGAGCAGCATTTCAGCTGTCTTGGTTTTCCCACCAGATACTGGGGACCCAGCCACTCCCAGCTTAGAACATTGCAGGACACTTGTTTCACTCACTCATGGTGTTTTATGATGCAGAAAGATCTATATAATTTCAGGCCCTGCCTTTACAGCTGTCTCTTCTGACAATACATTGGTTTTCACCACTCCAATCCAGAAAGTCTCTAGTTTTAGCCTTAGAGATTGTTCAACTGGTCATGCTGTGTTGTATCTTCCGTCACCCACCCCAGTATCTTTCATATAATTGCATCTTGCTCTTTGTCTATTTCTTAATTACACTTATAACATTCTCTTCTCAACTTTCCTCCATTTAGAACCCAGCAGGCCCCATCCTTGCTTTATTTCCTAGCTGTGGCACTGTGATCCATTCCATGCATTCCTGCTTTGAATATACACATAGAATATACATCTAATATATTTGAAAAGGAAGTGTTTCTGAAATTCCTAAATTGTTCACTTGCAAAGAATGCCAGACATATAGGACATACTCAGTGTGGGAATTTTTAATGAGTTTGTGAATACCTGAGAACGGTTTAGGCAGTGCTCTTATTTTGCTGATGAGGAAAAATTAGTCTTTGAGATGTTACACAGTATGAGAGTGATGGATGTGTATTCGAATGCAAAAAGATTGACAATAGAAGTCATGCTTTTCTTTATCACATTACTTTCTTTCTGTATCATCTCATAAGTTAATTTTAATTCCTGAAAGGACTGTATTAAAGAAAATATAAAAAAAGAAAATAAAATAATAAAATATAAAGAATTCATAAACATGCAAACCATTGATACAGCATGTTCAAATAATATACCATTAATTGATATGAATACAAAAGTGTCATCTAATAAGATGGGTACCTATAAGTATCTATTGCTACTCTTAGGTTCCTTATTTTCTTCATTATTAGAACATGCTTTCTTTTTTTTTTAAATTAGATATCTTCTTTATTTACATGTCATATGACTTCTCCTTTCCCAGTTTCCCTTCCAAAAAACAAAGAAACAAACCAACAAGAACAACAAGAACAAACCCTGTTGCTTTCCCCATGATTGCCACCCCACCCTCTCCCACTTATTGGCACTGGCATTCCTCTATACTAGGGCACAGAACCTTCACAGTGCCAAGGGCCTCTCCTCCCATTGATTTTCGACTTTGCAATCCTCTACTATACACATGCTGCCAGAACCATAGTTCTACCATGTTATGTCCTTTGTTGGTGGTTGAGTCCCTGGGAGCTCTGAGGGCACTAGTTAGTTTATATTGTTCTTCATCCTAAGGGGCTGCAAACCTTTCAGCTCTTTTGCTCCTTTCTAGAACTACTTCATTGAGGACCCTGTACTCATTTCAATGGATGGCTGTGAACCTCTTATTCTGTATTAGACATGTACTGTCAGAGCCTCTCAAGAGATAGCTATATTAGGCTGGTTTGTCCTTCCTTCAGTCTCTGCTCCATAGTTAGTCTCTGCAATACTTTCTATGGTTATTTTCTTCACCTTTTCAAGAAGGAATGAAACATCCACTTTTGGTCTTCCTTCTTCTTGAGTTTCTTGTGATTTGTGGATTATTCTACCTGTATTACAACCTTCTGGGCTAATAACCACTTATCAGAGAGTGCACACCCTGTGTGTTCTTTTGTCGTTGGGTTACCTCACTCAGGATGATATTCTATAGATCCATTCATTTCCCTAAGAATTTCATAAACTCATTGTTTTTAATAGCTGAGTAGTACTCCATTGTGTAGATATACCACAATATCTGTATCTATATCTCTGTTAATGGACATCTGGGTTGTTTCCAGGTTCTGGCTATTATAAATAAGGCTGCTATGAACATGGTGCATGTGTCCTTATTACATGTTGGAGCATCTTCTGGGTATAGCTGGATCCATTAGTAGATCTATGTCCAATTTTCTGAGGAACCACCAAACTGATTTCCAGACTGGTTGTACCAGCTTGCAATTCCACCAGCAATGAAGTAGTCTTCCTTTTTCTCCACAACCTCTCCAACATCTGCTGTCATCTGAGTTTTTATCCTGGCTTATCTGACTGGTGTGAGGTGGAATCTGAGAGTTGTTTTGATTTTCATTTCCCTGATAACTAAGTATGTTGAACATTTCTTTAGGTGCTTCTCAGCCATTCAGTGTTCATCAATTGAGAGTTCTTTTTTAGCACTGTACCCTATTTTTTAATAGGGTTATTTGGTTCTCTGGAGTCTAACTTCTTGAGTTCTTTGTATTCACTGAATATTGGCCCTCTATCAGTTATAGGATTGGTAAAGATCTTTTCCCAGATCTTTTGTTGGTTGCCGTTTTGTCCTATTGATAGTGTCTTTAGCCTTACAGAAGCTTTGCAACTTTATGAGGTCCCATTTGTCAATTCAAGACCTGACAGCATAAGCTATTGACATCCTCTTCAGGAAAATTTCCTGTGCCTATTTTCTCGAGGTTCTTCTCCACTTTCTTTTCAATTAGTTTCAGTGTATCTGGTCTGATCCACTTGGACTTGAGCTTTGTACAAGAAGATAGGAATGGATCGATTTGCATTTTTTTACATGCTAACTGCCAGTTGAGCAAGCACCATTTGTTGAAAATTCTGTCTTTTTTCCACTGGATGGTTTTAGCTCTTTTGTCAGAAATCAAGGGACCTTACGTGTGTGGGTTCATTTTTGGGTCTTCAATTTTGTTCCATTTATCTACCTGCCTGTCACTGTACCAATACCATGCAGTTTTTATCACAATTGCTCTGCAGTACAGCTTAAGGTCCTTGATTGTGATTCAATCAGCAGTTCCTTTATTGTTGAGAATAGTTTTGGATATCCTGATTTTTTTGTTGTTCCAGATGAATTTGCAATTTGCTCTTTCTAAGTCTGTGAAGAATTGAGTTGGAATTTTGATGAGAATTGCATTGAATCTGTAGATTGAAATCGGTAAATGGTCATTTTTACTATATTAATCCTGCCAATCCACAAGCATGGGAGATCTTTCCATCTTCTGAGATTTTCTT
>NW_022196904.1:11589304-11600776 GCF_008632895.1 Mastomys coucha
CTACTATTGTGTGCTGTGTAATGTGTGCTTTGAGCTTTAGTAGAGTTTCTTTTATGAATGTAGATGCCCTTTGATTTGGAGCATAAAAGTTCCGAATTGAGAATTCATCTTGTTAAATCATAACTTTGATGAATATGAAGTGTCCCTCCTTATCTTTTTTGATCACTTTAGGGTGAAAGTCGATTTTATTTGATATTAAAATGGCTACTCCAGGTTTTTTTGTGGGACCATTGGCTTGGAGAATTGTTTTCCAGCCTTCTGTTCTGAGGTAGTACATGTTTTTGTCACTGAGGTGGTTTTCCTGTATGCAACAAAATGTTGGGTACTGTTTACATACCCAACCTGATGGTCTATGTCTTTTTATTGGGGAATTGAGGCCATTGATATTAATAGATATTAAGGAAAAGTAATTGTTGCTTCCTGTTATTTTTGTTGTTAGAGCTGGAATTCAGTTCATGTGGCTATCTTTTTTTAGTTTTGTTGGAAGATTACATTTTTGCTTTTTCAGGGATGTAGTTCCTCTCCTTGTGTTTGAGTTTTCCATTTATTCCTCTTTGATGGGCTGGATTTGTGGAAATATATTGTATGAAATTGGTTTTGACATGGAATACTTTGTTTTCTCCACGTTTGTTGATTGAGAGTTTTGCTGTGTTGGCATTTGTGTTCTCTTAGGGTCTGTATGACATCTGCCCAGGATCTTCTAGCTTTCATAGTCTCTGGTTAGAAATCTGGTATAATTCTGATAGGCCTGTGTTTGTATGTTACTTGACCTTTTTCCCTTATTGCTTTTAGTATTCTTTGTTTTGTGCATTTGTTGTTTTGACTATTATGTAGTGGAAGGAATTTCTTTTCTGGTCCAGTCTATTTGGAGTTCTGTATGCTTCTTGTATGTTCATGGGCATCTCTTTCTTTAGGTTAGGGAAGTTGTCTTCTATAAGTTTGTTGAAGATATTTACTGGCCCTTTAAGTTGGAGGTCTTCACACTCTTCTATACCTATTATCCTTAGGTTTGGTCTTCTCATTGTGTCCTGGATTTCCAGGGTTAGGATCTTTTTGCATTTTGCATTTTCTTTGACTGTTGTGTCAATGTTTTCTATGGTATCTTCTGCCACTGAGATCCTCTCTTCTGTCTCTTGAATTCTGTTGGTGATACTTGCATCTATGTTTCCTGACTTCTTTCCTAAGATTTCTAACTCCAGAGTTGTCTCTTTTTGTGTTTTCTTAATTGTTTTTACTTCCATTTTTAGGTCCTGGATTGTTTTGCTCAATTCCTTCATGTATTTGATTGTGTTTTCCTGTAGTTCTTTGATGGATTTTTGTGTTTCCTCTTTAAGGGATTGTACATCTTTACTTGTGTTCTCCTGTATTTCTGTAAGGGAGTTATTCATGTCCTTTTTAAATTCCTCTAGCACCATTGTGAGATATGATTTTTGATCCAAATCTTGCTTTTCTGGTGTTTGGGATATCCAGGACTTGCTGTGGTGGGAGTACTAGTTTCTGATGAAGCCAAGTTGTCTTGTTTTCTGTTGGTAGGATTCTTGCATTTGCCTTTTTCCATCTGTTGATTTCTGGTGTTAGATGTTCTTGCTGTCTCTGACTAGAGCTTGTTCCTCCTGTGGGTCTCAAAGCCTGTGTCAGTTCTTCTGGGAGATCAGCTGGCCTCTGGTAAATCCTGGTCACAAATGGGTGAGTCCCTGGGCTAAAGCACTCCCTAGAGGCAGGCTCTCCACTTGCAGGGAAGGCACAGAGAGGATTGCAGATCAACCACTGCCACTCGGAGCCTGAGAGGATCCTGTCTCTGCCACTCTGTGACTCCCCTGCAACCTGTGAGGCCTGTGCTTCTTGGCCTTAGAAAGCCCTAGAACATGCTTTCTTATTGTTTTCCACAGCATGCCTGTATCCTGATAAGCCAAACTAGACAGATCCTGGACTAAAAGAATCTCAACAAATTTACTATGGCTTTCCAATGTAATAAATTAGTCCATCTGAGAAAAGCACATCTTTGGAGGTTCACACATGGAACTCTAAGTCTACCTATGTCAAGGTCCTCTTCACTTTATTGATGTACTTTTATTTTCATTCCTTCTTTCTAAAAATCTCCCCAAAGTCTTGTGTGTCAGATGGCAGGATAATCCTAACATGTGGTGGCTTAACTCTTGCTGAAAATAAAACTTCATCATAGTTCTGGAGGCTGCAGGTCTCACATCAGGGCATTGTCCAGCTTTTCTTTTTTGCCTGCAGATGGCAGGCTTCTGCTTCTGGCCTTAGGTCATCTTCCATTTGTGGCTCTGATTATTGACTTCTGAACATACCATCAAACGTTATTAATCACCCAAGTACTATGTCCAGTAAACATACACTGAAGTAATGAGGGCTGGGAATTTTGAAATTTGCCAGTAGATATTTCCTACACATGTCTTGATTGTGGTATTGCCTTTAGAAATGTCTTCTCAATGAATCCGTTGATGAATGAGGGTGAACATCTCTCGAGTTTGCATTTCCTGCAGTGTCTAAATATGGAATTATAATGACTACAATTGTAAGCAGAAAATTGTTGTTTGGAGGTTAAATCCAGATTCATCTCACCAACTTGAATGATTGAGTCTTCATGGTAAAGCTGACAAAATAGCTCTCCAGAGGCAATAAAACATAGTTTACTTGTGTCTCAGAAGAACAATTAAAGGATATTGGAAAATTGTTCTAGTGAATTACTCCTGGCTAAGGACAGTCTAACACTTAATACAGCTTTTTAATGTTTTATGATTTAGGGAATTAGGTTGTCTAGTGGTAGATAATGAAATTGGTTTTAGTATTAATCTTTGATTTGCTCATACTTATATGATTCAAAAATGGCACCAATCTGATAGAGGAATTGAGAAGATAAATATTATCTTTACATATTTTTTCCTTTCAAAATTGTTTCCAGACATGTCCATTTCATCATCCTCTATAACAAAGTAGTGAAACAAGTGGGTAATGAAATTTGTGTGCCCCATCAGTGACCTGATTTCCAGAGGTACATGGCTTACTGGCTGTTTCCCACTAGTATAAGAAAATTAATCCCCAAGAATAAAAGCTGTCCTCAAATGCAAAAAATTATATGCTACATAGGATAATTAAATTACAAAAGACTAATGAAATTTGACCAATATTGTGACAGAACTTTACTAAAATTACTGTATGCATATATGTGTGTATTATGTATATATGTATGTATGTATGTGTGTATATATGCATTTCTCCTATCTTCTATGCTGTAGGACAAATAGTCTTTGTATTTGGAAGAGATTAAGCCCAAGTGTGGTCTCATACTAGAAGAATCTTCCCAGAAAAGCAAAATCATTGATTATCCACATGGAATTTTGACTTAAATTCTATTCCATCTGTTATGTCTTGTCTCTGCTAAAGCTTTTGCTTGTCAGTTTACTTATTCCTATGCTATTAACAGGGATACTTCATTCCTTTAGGTATTTAATAACAGACATTTAAGTTCATATACTATTTTACCTCTGCCAAATTCTGACACATTATAGGAAATCTAAGAACAGACTAATTCTCTTAAGTGAGACCTTCATATCTAGTGCAGAGAAATATGACTCTACATAGCATGGAGTGCAGGAGTCTGAGGGCATCTGGCAACAGCATTGCATTCTTCCACATGCCTTGATCTTTAGTGTATAGATACCCTCTTTCTTTTGGATAGTGGTGACAGATCATTATGCTTAAATCTGTGTCAAAATTTCCTATTATGAGGATACTATGAATACTGGATTAAATACACTCTGGTAACTAATTTGACTTTATGTTATCTACGAAAACTCCTGATATCTTTATATTTTTGGTTGTGAGCCTAGCCTTTAACGGCTGAGCCATCTCTCCAGCCCTCCTGATATCTTTATAATGTGAGTATACAAATCTCACACTCTGAAGCAGAGGAGGACTGAAGGTAAAGGCTGAAACATTCAAATTATGGGTAAAGAAAATTAATCCCACAAATCTTTATTTTCTTCATTTATGCCAATGTTTTTATTCATTGTTAAATATCTGGTAACTGAAACTTTTATTCTTCTACTCTGAGTTCCATCTCACATGTCATTACCTAATAAGGTCTGAGTGAGGCTTAAGGTCTGATTCATTCTGGCAATATTACTCCAGAACTGTACAGCTATGAAAGTGCATACACACAAAATCTGCTTCCTGCATAGAGAGTTGGCACAGAAACAGAGAATACTGAGATTCCCCTTACAGGATAGATATCTAAGAAAGAAGAGAGGGGTCATGAACCTAACATAAACTAAACATAGTTTGGCAAATACCATAAGATTTTAACACTAGAGAATTTTCTTAGTCCTTTTGTGGTCTACTATAGGCCTACACTGAAGAAGCAATTATGACATCTTCAACACCTTTTCCAATAGTTAGTGTAATTTTTGTGGTTCTATTGTTATCATTTCAGATACATATTTTATCTACTGCATTATACTTTTTTATATTTTAAAGTTAAGAATTATAATAGAGGGAATTTCACAACGCCTCAAATAATCATGACTACTTTTCCATTTTTTTATTGAAGTTAATCAATCACAACCATCTCCAATCCCAAGATTATCTCCCAGAATAAATCAACTTTTCAGAGTGTCTGAAGCCCAAATCTTCTCCACAAAAAATGTTCCCATGTCATATCTGTGAGAAGCTATCAGGGATGAGCAGCGACTCAGTATATTCACAACAACTTCTTAGAGATTCATTGGCACAAGAAGCCCTTCACATGTTCTGAGTAATTCTGAAACTATACAATCTCTTTACCTTTTCTCATGAGCTTCAAGCCATTAGTAACCACATCTTCCGTGACAAAACTGAAAGTGGACATTTTGTTTTCTTTCATGGCTTGGAAGGAGCTGTACTTGAGGACCAGATCCAGCTCATCTTCTTCTAATTTTTTCCCTAGGAATTCACAGATCTTCTTTATGGTTCCCTTTGTGTCCTAAAAGAAGAAAAAACAGAAATGAGAGTGATAAACAGATAGCCCTGAGAGAACAGATGCGAAGAAGGGATTTGTATATAGGGGATGAGAAAAGGGATGTGAAGAAAGGGTATCAGTAAATGAGAGAGCATGAGTGAGGTTTAGGCAAGAAAAGGCAGGGTCTCATAGAACCAAGGTTAAGCTTAAACTTACTTAGTAGAGGATTATGATCTTGAATTTTAGTCCCTACTGCCTCCATCTTCACATGCTGTGGTCACAGGTGTGTGCTGACACAGTCACTAAGTATACTAAGATTTTTTTCTTTAAGATAGGGCTTCACTATGGAGTCTCAAGTCTTGACAGTATTCCTGAGGCTAAGGAATGCTAACAAAAGGGGACTTAGCATGACTGAACTCCCGAAGAACCAACAAGCATTTGAAAGAGTGGGATGCAGATATTTGTACCTAACCAATAGACACATGCAGTTGACTACTGTTGTTGAATTAGGGAGGTTGAAGGAATCTAAGGAGAAGGGTGACCTAGTAGGAGGCCCAGCAGTCTCAATTTATCTGTACTCCCAGGATCTCTCTAAAACTGCACCACCAAGAAGGCAGCATATACCAGATGATATGAGGCACCAAACACACATAGAGTACAGGACTGCCATGTCTGTGTTCATCCAGAAATGATTCAATATTCCTTAAGAGACTGGACACCCCATTGTGTTTAGAGGTCACATGGGGTAGTGTGTGGGGTCATCTATGTCTAGACAAGGGGGATGAGGAGTAGGTATAGGATGTGAAACAGTTGGAGGATGGATGGGTGGAGGGAATAAAATATGGAGTGTAAAAAAATTAATTAGTTATAAAAAGTAAAAAAACAAAAATATGTTAATACTGAGTTGTATATTTTAAAATAAATTTAATTAGTTTAATAAAAACATATAATGTGGAGTTTCTAAGACGGTAGCAGCGAGCTGGGAGACACAGGCCCCACGAGTCCCAGGGGAGTGGCAGGGCAACAGGGACAGGATCCTCTCATCTTCCAAGTGACAGAGGTGGATCAGTGACCCTCTCTGCTCCTTCCCTGCAAGTGGAGGGCCTACCTCCAGGCAGACCCTTAACCCAGAGACGTGGGTGAGAGCCGCCATTTTCTCTCCAGTGAGTGTCTAAGATGGGAGCAGCCAGCAGGGCAGCACAGGCCCAAGAGTAGCAGGGGAGTTGCAGGGCAGCAGGGACATGACAAGCTCTAGTCAGAGACACTAAGAACATCTAACATCAAAAATCAAGAGATGGAGAAAGGCAAACCTAAGAATCCTACCAACATAAACCAAGACTACTTGGCTTCATCAGACCCTAGTACTCCCACTGCAGCAAGTCCTGAATATCCCAAAACACTGGAAAAGCATGAATTGGATCTAAAATCATATCTCACAATGCTGATAAGGGAACTTAAGAAAGACATGAATAACTCCCTTAAAGATATACAAGAGAATACAGATAAAGAGGTACAAGCCCTTAAGGAGGAAACAAAAAAAATCCCATAAAGAATTATAGGAGATCACAAGTAAACAAGTAGAAGCACTTAAAGAAAAAACTCAAAAATCCCTTAAGGAATTGCAGGGAAACACAAACAAACAGGTGAAGGAAGTGAGTAAAACCATCCAGGACCTAAAAATGGAAGTCGAAACAATAAAGAAATCACAAAAGGAGACATCTCTAGAATTAGAAATCTTAGGAAAGAAGTCAGGAAACATAGATGCAAGCATCACTAACAGAATACAAGAGATGGAAGAGAGAATCACAGGGGCAGAAGATAACATAGACAATATTGAGAGAACAGTCAAAGAAAATGCAAAAAGCAAAAAGACCCTAACCCAAAACATCCAGGAAATCCAGGACACAATGAGAAGGCCAAATCTAAGGATAATAGGTATAGAAGAGAGTGAAGACTTCCAACTTAAAGGGCCAGTAAATATCTTCAACAAAATTATAGAAGAAACTTCTCTAACATAAAGAAAGATGCCCGTGAACATACAAGAAGTCTATAGAACCCCAAATCAACTGGACCAGAAAATAAATTCTTCCTGCCACATAATAGTCAAAGCACCAAATGCACAAAACTAAGAAAGAATACTAAAAGCAGTAAGGGAAAAGTCAAGAAACATATAAAGGCAGGCCTATCAGAATTACACCAGACTTCTCACCAGAGACTATGAAAGCTAGAAGATCCTGGACAGATATCATACAGACCCTAAGAGAACAAAAATGCCAACACAGACAACTATACCCAGCAAAACTCTCAATGGAGAAAACAAAGTATCTCATGACAAAACCAAATTCACACAATATATTTCCACAAATCCAGCCCTTCAAAGAGTAATGAATGGAAAACTCCAACACAAGGAGGGGAACTACATCCCTGAAAAAGCAAAAATATAATCTTCCAGCAAAACTAAAAGAAGATAGACACATGAATGGAATGCCAGCTCTAAATATAAAAAAAAAAAAAAAAAAAAAAAAAAAAAAAAAAAAAAAAAAAAAAAAAACCAAAAAACAAAATAACAGGAAGCAACAATTACTTTTCCTTAATATCTATTAATATCAATGGACTCAATTCTCCAATAAAAAGACAGACTATCAGATTGGGTACATAAACAGGACCCAACATTTTGTTGCATACCTCAGTGACAAAGACAAAGACTACCTCAGATTGTGTACATAAACAGGACCCAACATTTTGCTGTATACCTCTGTGACAAAGACAAACACTACCTCAGAATAAAAGGCTAGAAAACAATTCTCCTAGCCAATGGCCCCAAGAAAAAAGCTGGAGTAGTCATTCTAATGTTGAAAAAAATCGACTTTCATCGTAAAGTGATCAAAAAAGATAACGAGGGACACTTCATAATCATTAAAGGTATGATCTACCAAGATGAACTCTCAATTCTGAACTTCTATGCTCCAATTGCAAGGGCATCTACATTCATAAAAGAAACTTTACTAAAGCTCAAAGTGCACATTACACAGCACACAATAGTATGGGAGATTTCAATACCCTACTCTCTGCAATGGACAGATCATGGAAACAGAAATTAAAAGGACACAGTGAGACTAACAGAAGTTATGAAACAGATGGATTTAACAGATATCTATAGAACTTTTCATCCTAAAACAAAAGGATATGCCTTCTTCTCAGCAACTCATGGTACCTTCTCTAAAATTGACCATATAATTGGTCACATATCAGGCCTCTCAACAGATACAAGAAGATTGAAATAATTCCTTGTATCCTATCAGATCACTATGAACTAAGGCTGCTCTTCAATAACAACAGAAACAATAGAATGCTCACATACATGTGGAAGCTTAACAACACTCTACTCAAGGATAACTTGGTCAAGGAAGGAATAAAGAAAGAAATAAAAGACTTTCTAGAGTTTAATATAAATGAAGCCAAAACATACCCAATCTTATGTGACACAATGAAAGCAGTCCTAAGAGGAAATCTCATAGCTTTAGGTTCCTCCAGAAAGAAACTGGAAAGAGCATACACCAGCAATTTGACAGCACACCTTAAGGCAGTAGAACAAAAAGAAGCAAGTTCACCCAAGAGGAGTCAAAGGCAGGAAATAATCAAACTCAGGGCTGAAATCAACCAAATAGAAACAAAAAGAACTATACAAAGAATCAACCAAACCAGGAGTTGGTTCTTTGAGAAAGTCAACAAAATAGATCAACCCATAGCCAGACTATCTAGAGGGCACAGAGATAGTTTCCTAATTAGCAAGATCAGAAATGATAAAGGAGACATAACAACAGACACTGAGGAAATCCAGAAAATCATGATATCCTCCTACAAAAGCCTATACTCAACAAAATTGGCAAACATGGATGAAATGGACAATTTTCTAGACAGATCCCAGGTACCAAAGTTAAATCAAGATCAGATCAACGATCTAAATAGCCCCATATCTGCTAAGGAAATAGAAACAGTCATTAATAGTCTCCCAACCAAAAAAAGCACAGGACCAGATGGGTTTAGTGCAGACTTTTATCAAACCTTCAAAGAAGACCTAATATCAATACTCCTCAAACTATTCAACAAAATAGAATATGAAGGCACTCTACCCAATTCATTCTATGAAGCCACAATTACTCTTACACCTAAACCACACAAAGACGTAACGAAGAAAGAAAATTTTAGACCAATTTCCTTTATGAACATCGATGCAAAAATATTCAATAAAATTCTGTGCCCCAGTGTAGGGGAATGCCAGGGCCAGAAAGTGGGAGAGGGCAGGGTGGCAGACATGGGGAAGTGGGAGGCAACAGGGGTTTGTTTTTGTTTGTTTGTTTGTTTTTTGGAGGGGAAACTGGGAATGGAGAAATTTACATGTAAATAAAGAAAATATATATATAAAAAAAAATTCTTGCAAATCGAATCAGAGAACACATCAAAACAATCATCCACAATGATCAAGTAGGCTTCATCCCAGGGATGCAGGGACGGATCAATATATGGAAACCCATCAATGTAATTCACTACATAAACAAACTCAAGGACAAAAACCATATGATCATCTCATTAGATGCTGAGAAAGCATCTGACAAAATCCAACAACCCTTCATGATAAAAGTCTTGGAAAAATCAGGAATTCAAAGCTCATATTTGAACATAGTAAAAGCAATATACAGTAAACCAGTAGCCAACATCAAACTAAATGGAGAGAAACTTGAAGCAATCCCACTAAAATCAGGGACTAGACAAGGCTGCCCACTCTTTCCCTACCTATTCAATATTGTACTTGAAGTTTTAGTCAGAGCAATTAGGCAACAAAAGGAGATCAAAGGGATACGAACTGGAAAGAAGTCAAATTATCACTATTTGCTGATGATATGATAGTATACTTTAGTGACCCCAAAAATTCCACCAGAGAGCTCCTAAACCTGATAAACAACTTCAGCAAAGTAGCTGGATATAAAATTAACTCAAGCAAATCAGAGGCCTTCCTATATACAAAGGATAAACAGGCAGAGAAAGAAATTAGGGAAACAACACCCTTCACAATAGTTATAAATAATATAAAATACCTTGGTGTAACTCTAACTAAGCAAGTAAAAGATCTGTTTGACAAGAACTTCAAGTCTCTTATGAAGGAAATTGAAGAAGATCTCAGAAGATGGAAAGATCTCCCATGCTCATGGATTGGCAGGATTAATATAGTAAAAATGGCCATCTTACTGAAGGCAATCTACAGATTCAATGCAATTCTCATCAAAATTCCAACTCAGTTCTTCACAAACTTTGAAAGAGCAATTTGCAGATTCATCTGGAACAACAAAAGACCCAGGATAGCCAAAACTATTCTCAACAATTAAAGGAAACTCTGGTGGAATCACAATCCCAGACCTTAAGCTGTACTACAGAGCAATTGTGATAAATACTGCATGATATTGGAACATTGACAGGCAGGTAGATAAATAGAACTGAATTGAAGACACAGAAATGAACCCATGCACCTATGGTCACTTAATCTTTGAGAAAGGACCTAAAACCATCCAGTGGAAAAAAGACAGCATTTTCAACAGATGGTGCTGGCTCAACTGGCAGTTAACATGTAGAAAAATGCAAATCGATCCATTCCTTTCTCCTTGTACAAAGCTCAAGTCCAAGTGGATCAGGGACCTCCACATCAAAGCAGATACATTGAAACTAATAGAAGAGAAAGTGGGAAAGAACCTCGAGCAAATAACCACAGGGCAAAATTTCCTGAAAAATGCCAATAGCTTCTGCTCTAAGATCACGAATTGACCAATGGAACCTCATAAAGTTGCAAAGCTTCTGTAAGGCAAAAGACACTGTGAATAGGACAAAATGGCAACCAACAAATTGGGAAAGATCTTTACCAACCCTATATCTGATAGACGGCTAATATACAACGTATACAAAGTCTAAGAAGTTAGCCTCCAGAGAACCAAATAACCCTATTAAAAATGGGGTACATAGGTAAACAAAGAATTCTCAATTGATGAACACCGAATGGCTGAGAAGCACCTAAAGAAATGTTCAACATCTTTAGACATCAGGGAAATGCAAGTCAAAACCACCCTTAGATTCCACCTCACACCTGTCAGAATATCTAGGGTAAAAAACTCAGGTGACAGCAGATGCTGGAGAGGTTGTGGAGAAAGAGGAACACTCCTTCATTGCTGGTGGGATTGCAAACTGGTACACCACTCTGGAAATCAGTTTGGCAGTTCCTCCGGAAATTGGACATACTTGTACTGGAGGACCCAACTATACCACTCCTGGGCATATATCCAAAAGATACTGCAACATGTAAGAAGGACACATGCTCCACCATGTTCATAGCAGCCTTATTTATAATAGCCAGAACCTGGAAACAACCCTGGTGCTCCTCAACAGAGGAGTAGATATAGAAATTGTGGTACATCTACACAATGGAATACTACTCAGCTGTTAAAAACAATAAATTTATGAAATTC
>NW_022196904.1:11601386-11615486 GCF_008632895.1 Mastomys coucha
GACTGCAAATTCGATCATCAATAGGAGGAGAGGACCTCGGCCCTGTGAAAGTTCTGTGCCCCAGTGTAAGGGAATGCCAGGACCAAATAAGTGACAGAGGGTGGCGTGGTAGGCATTGGGAGTGGGGAGGCAACAGGGGTTTGTTTTTGTTTTTTTGTTTCTTTGTTTTTTGGAGGGGAAACTGCGGAGTAATTTACATGTAAATAAATATCTAAAACAAAAAAAAGAAAACATACACTGCCAATATTTTCACTGTAACATTAAAAAACAAAGTAAAACAGGACATAAATAAACAAATAAATAATTAAAGTAGCCAGGTGGTGGTGGCACACGCCTTTAATCCCAGCACTTTGTAGGCAGAAGCAGGCTCATTTCTGAGTTCGAGGGCAACCTGTCTACAGAGTGAGTTCCAGGACAGCCATGGCTACAGAGAAACCCTGTCTTGAAAAACCAAAAAAAAAAAAAAAAAAAAAAAAAAATAACAAAGTAAAATAAATAAATAAATAAAAATTAATTAATTAAAAGAAAGTTGCTCCCTAACAGGTGTTTCTGGCTTCTGACATCTTGACACACAACTATCTAGTACATTATTTTATATTGCAGTCTATAATACTTTCTTTTCTTGATTTTGGAGGCTCATTATTGTACTAGATTTTCTTTTAGGAGGAACTTTCAATGTGGGTGGGTAAGGAGGCATAAAGGATCTGTAAGTCCTCGGGGTGAAGGTGAATATGATCAAAATACATTTACATTTAAAAATTATTTTAATTAGTAAAAGAAAACTTTTAAATGGTCAAAATAAACAAAGATACATATCACAGTTCTCAGTAACCTTTCTCATTACTTGACTCTAGTTCTTAACTGAATGGTGACTGTAAGACTGATGCTCACCTTTTTCATGTCTTCATAGTACAGTACCAAGAAGTTGTCCCATTCTCTCATGGATAGCCAGCCACGGATGTGCTCAAACCATGATCCAAATAAGACTGTGTACATGGAGATGTAAAATATAAATTACAAAGCATTAACACATAGTCTGTTTATTTCTTCAGCTTCTAAAAGCTACACCTATTATCTCTACACCTATTATCCTTAGATTTGGTCTTCTCATTGTGTCCTGGATTTCCTGGATGTTTTGGCTTAGGGTCTTTTTGCTTTTTGCATTTTCTTTGACTGTTCTCTCAATGTTGTTTATGTCATCTTCTGACCCTGAGATTCTCTCTTCTATCTCTTGTATTTTGGTAGTGATGCTTGCATCTATGTTTCCTGACGTCTTACCTAAGATTTCTCATTCCAGAGTTGTCTCTTTTTGTGATTTCTTTATCGTTTCAACTTCCATTTTTAGGTCCTGGATGGTTTTACTCAATTCCCTCACCTGTTTATTTGTGTTTTCCTGCAATTCCTTAAGGGATTTTTGAGTTTGCTATTTAAGTGCTTCTACTTGTTTACTTGTCATCTCCTGTAATTCTTTATGGGATTTTTTTGTTTCTTCTTTAAGGGCTTGTAGCTCTTTACCTGTATTTTCCTGTATTTCTTTATGGGAGGTATTCATGTCCTTCTTAAGTTCCTCTATCAGCATTGTGAGGTATGATTTTATATCCAATTCTTGCTTTTCCGGTGTTTTGGGATATCCAGGACTTGCTGCAGTGGGAGTACTAGGTTCTGATGAAGCCATGTAGTCTTGGTTTCTGTTGGTAGGATTCTTGCATTTGCCTTTCTCCATCTCTTGGTTTTTGGTGTTAGATGTTCTTAGTGTCTCTGACTATAGCTTGTCCTGTCCCTGCCACCCTGCAAGTCCCCTGTGACTCGTGGGGCCTGTGCCTCATGGCCAGCTCCTCCGGTCTTAGGAACTCACCAGGGAGAAAATGGCGACTCTCGCCTGAGTCTCTGGCTTAAGGCGTTCCCTGGAGGTAGGCCCTCTACTTGCAGGGAAGGGGCAGAGAAGGACGCTGATCCCCCTCTGTCACTCGGATGCTGAGAGGATCCTGCCCCTGCCACCCTGCAGCTCCCCTGGGATTCGTGGGGCTTGTGTCTTCTTTGCCTTTGTTAAAGATTATTTTTTGCATCTGACTTTAGTTAAGACAGAGACTCAAAAAGTGATCAAAATGTGCAGTATAATTATGAGTGCTCAGTTCTTGATGTTATTTCTATAATTCTCTACCTAAGGCTCAGGAAATATGATGAAACAGGAAGTAGAAAGTAAAAGGTAGAGAATAGGGTGGAGTGCTTTGAAAATTTTCTCTATAAAGATTGTCCTCTGAACATGAATTGGTTGTTATACAAATGTACTCATATCAGCAATGCTTTCTTATAGAAAAACTCCATAACATAAAGCCTGTTGCTACTCCAGGATGTATTGGGGTAGGTGTCCTGAATCCCCACTCCTCATTGAAGATGTATTTGCAATTGATAACTGCTAGATGTGAAAGACTTCCACATCCTTCTTATATAGGACCACTGTTAAGTTTCCCATGCCCACATGGATACCCCCACATCCATGCACATATAATCATCACAAATTAGCCTCAGTGGGTTGTATTATTTTAAAAAAATTAAGTTGAAGTATGGTCATATTGGAGAATGTATAGTGTTTTGGAGTGCACACTGGGAAATCTGGTAGAACATGATATATTCACTATTTAAATTTTTCCATTTATATATTTCATTTTATTTTTACTGGATATTTTCTTCATTTACATTTCAAATGATATCCCCTTTCCCGGTTTCCCTCCCTCCCAGAAACATCCAATCACATCCTCCTTACCCCTGCTTCTATGAGTGTCTTCCTCCACCCACACACCAACTCCCACTTCCCAACCCTCAGTTCTCCTATACTGGGGTATCTATTGAGCCTTCATAGGACCAAGGACCTCTCTTCCCATTGAGGCATGATAATACCATCCTCTGCTACATAAGCAGCTAGAGGCATGTGTATTCCTTTATTGATGATTTAGTCCCTGGGAGTTTGAAGTGGTCTAGTTGGTTGATATTGTTCTTCTTATAGGGTTGTAAAGCCCTCCAACTCCTTCAGTCCTTTCTCTAACTCTTCTATTGGGAACCCCACACTCAGTTCAATGGTTGGTTGTGAACATCTGCCTCTGTATTTGTAAGACTCTGGAACGGCCTCTTAGGAGACAGCCATTTCAGTCTCCTTTCATCATGTATTTCTTGGCATTCATATTAGTGTCTGGGTTTGGTAACTGTATATGGGATAAATTCCCAGGTGGGATATTCTCTGGGTGGCCTTTCCTTCAGTTTCTGGTCAACACTTTATCTCCACATTTGCTCCTATAAGTATTTTGTCTTCCTTCTAAAAAGGACCAAAGCACCCATAATTTGGTCTTCCTTCTTATTAGGCTTCCTATGGTCTGTGAATTGTATCCTGGAAATTTGGAGATTTGGGGCTACTATCCACTTATCAGTAAGTGTATACCATGTGTGTTCTTTTGGGATTGGATTACCTCACTCAGGATGATATTTTCTAGTCCTATCCATTTGCCTAAGAATTTTATGAGTTCATCATTTTTAATAGCTGCATAATACTCCATTGTGTAAATGTACCACATTTTCTATATCCATTCCTCTGTTGAAGGACATGTGGTTTCTTTCCAGCTTCTGGCTATTACAAATAATGCTTCTATGAACACAGTGGAGCATGTATCCTTATTTGATTTTGGAGCATCTTATGGGTATATGCCCAGGAGTGGTATTGCTGGGTGAAACTAACAGAAGTTATGAACCAAATGGATTTAACAGATACCTACAGAACATTTCATCCTAAAACAAAAGATTATACTTTCTTCTCAGCACCTCATGGTATCTTCTCCAAAACTGACCATATTATCAGTCACAAAACAGGCCTCAACAGATACAAGAAGATTAAATAATTCTTTGCATCCTGTCAGATTCTATCAGATCTCATCAGATCAGCTGGTCCTTAATAACAACATAAGCAATAGAAAGCCCACATACATGTGCAAGCTTAATAATAATCTACTCAATGATAACTTGGTCAAGGAAGAAATAAATAAATTAATTAAAGACTTTTTAGAGTTTAATGAAAATGAAGCTACAACATACCCAAACTTATGGGACACAATGAAAGTAGTTCTAAGAGGAAAACTCTTAGCTCTGAGTGCCTCCAAAAAGAAACTTGAGAGAGTATACACCAGCAATTTGACAGCACTTCTGAAAACTTTAAAATAAAAAGATGCAAATTCACTCAAGAGGAGTACACAGTAGGAAATAATCAAACTCACAGCTGAAATCAACCAAATGTAAACAAAAAGAACTGTACAAAGAATCAACCAAACCAGGAGCTGGCTCTTTCAGAAAATCAATAAGATAGATAAACCCTTAGTCAGACTACCTAGAGGGTACATACAGAGACAGTATTCTAATTAACAAAGTCAGAAATAAAAAGGGATACATAACAACAGAAACTGAGGAAAAACAACAACAACAACAACAACAACAACAAAAAACCAAGAGATCCTACTAACAAAAACCTATACTCAATAAAACTGGAAAACCTGGATGAGACGGACAATTTTCTAGACAGGTACCAGGTACCAAAGTTAAATCAATATCAGATAAATGATCTAAACATTCCCATATATTCTAATGAAATATAAATAGTCATAATAGTCTCCCAACCAAAGAAAGCACAGGACCAGATGTGTTTAGTGCAGAGTTTTATCAGATATTCAAAGAAGACCTAATAACAATATTCCTCAAACTATGTCACAAAATAGAAAGATAAGGTACTCTACCCAATTCATTCTCTGAAGCCACAATTACTTTGATACCTAAACCACACAAAGACCTAACAAAGAAACAAAACTTCATACTAATTTCACTTATGAATGTCGATGCAAAAATATGCAATAAAATTCCTGCAAAGTGAATCGAAGAACACATGAAAATGATCATCCATCATGACCAAGTAGGTTTCATCCCATGGATGCAGGGATGGTTCAATATAGAGAAATCCATTAACATAATCCACTATATAAACAAACTGAAGCAAAAAAAACCCATGATGATCTCATTAGTGGGTGAGAAATTATTTGATAAAATCCAAACCCCTTCATGATAAAAGACTTAGAAAGATTAGGAATTCAAGGCCCATACCTAAACATAGTAAAAGCAATATACAGCATTCCAAACTAAACATCAAACTAAATGGAGGGAAACTTAAAGTAATCCTACTAAAATCAGGGACTAGATAAGGCTGCCCACTCTCTCTCTACCTATCTAATATAGTACTCAAATTCCTAGCCAGAGCAATTAGACAACAAAAGGAGATCAAAAGGATACAAATAGGAAAGGAAGAAGTCAAAACACCACTACATGCTCAAAGTATGATAGTATACTTAAGTGACCCCAAAAACTTAACTGGAGAACTCCTAAACCTGATAAACAATTTCAGTAAAGTAGCTGGATATAAAATTAACTCAAGCAAATCAATGATCTTCCTATACACAAAGAATAAACAGGTTGAGAAATAAATTAGGGAAACAACACTCTTCACAATAATCACAAATAATATAAAGTAACGTGGTGTGACTCTTATTAAGTAAGTGAAATATCTGTATAGCAAGAACTTCATCTCTGAAGAAAGAAACCAAAGAAGATCTCAAAAGATGGAAAGATTTCCCATGTTCATGGATTGGCAGGATTAGTATAGTAAAAATGGACACCTTTCAGCAGAAAGCAACCTACAGAATCAATGTATTCACCATCATAATTCTACCACAATTCTTCACGGAGTTGGATAAAGCAAAAAGCAATTTGCAAATTCATCTGGAATAACAAAAAAACCTAGGATAGTAAAAATAATTCCCCACCATAAAAGAATATTTGTGTAATCATCATCCCTGAACTTAAGCTATACTACAGAGCAATTGTGATAAAAATATATGTATGGTATTGGTACAGTGAGAGGCATGTGGATCAACAGAATAGAACTGAAGACCCAGAGATGAACCAACACATTTATGGTCACTTGATCTTTGACAAAGGAGCTAAAACCATCCACTGGCAAAAAGACAGCATATTCAACAAATTGTCTTGGCTCAACTGGCATTTAGAATGCAAGTTGATCTATTTCTATCTTCTTGTACAAAGCTCAAGTCCAAGTGGATCAAGGACCTCCACATAAAACCAGATACAATGAAACTAAATGAAAGGAAAAAGGGGCAGAAGCTGGAACATATGGGCACAGGGAAATTTTCCTAAACAGAATACTAATGGCTTATGCTCTAAGATCAAGAATTGACAGATGAGACCGTATGAAATTGCAAAGTTTCTGTAAGGCAAAGGATGCTGTCAATAAGACAAACAGCAACTAACAGATTGGGAAAACATTTTTACCAATCCCACACCCCATGGATGCATATTATCCAATATATACAAAGAACTCAAGGAGTTAGACTCCAGATAACCCAATAACCCTATTAAAAATGGGGAACATAGCTAAACAAAGAATTCTCAACTGAGGAATAGTGAATGGCCTAGAAGCCTGAAATGAAATGTTCAACATCCTTAGTTGTCAAGGAAATAAAATCAAAACAACCCTGAGATTCCACCTCACACCAGTCAGAATGGGTAATATAAAAAACTCAGGTGACAGAAGATGCTGGCAAGGATGTGGGAGAGAGACACTACTTCATTTTTGGTGGTATTGCAAACAGGTACATCCATTCTGGAAATCAGTGTGGCTGTTCATCAGAACATTGGATATAGTATTACCTGAGGACCCAGCTATACCACTCTTGTGTATATACCCAAAAGATGCTCCAACATATCACAAGGACACCTGCTCCACTGTGTTCAGAGTGGCCTTATTTATAATAGCTAGAAGCTGGAATCAAGTCAGATGTCCTTCAACAGAGGAGAGGATACAGAAAATGTGGTAAATTTTCATAATGGAGTAATACTCATCTATAAAAAACCCAATGACTTCATGAAACTCCCAGGCAAATCAATGGAACTTGGGACTATCACCCCGAGTGAGGCGATTCAGTCACAAAGGTACAAATACAGTGTATACTTGCTGTTAAGTGGATATTAGCCTTAAAGTTCAGAACATCATGATTCAATTCATAGGCCATATGAAGCCTAAGAAAAAGAAAGACCGTAATGTGGATGCTTCAGTGCTTTTTAGAAGGGTGAACCAATTACCCACAGTTGGAAATATGGAGAAAAAGTATGGAGCACAGACTGAAGGAAAGGTCATGCAGAGAATGCCCCACCTGGGAGTTGATCACATGTACAGTCATTAAACCCAGACACTATTGTGGATGCCAAGAAGTACAGGCTGACAGGAGCCTGATACAGCTGTCTCATGAGAGGCTCTGCCAAAACCTGAGGCAAATGCTTGTAGCTAACCATTGACTGGAGCAGGGGGTCCACAATGGAGAAGTTAGGTAAAAGACTGAAGTAGCTGAATATGTTTGTATTCCCATAGGAAGAATAACAATATCTACCAACCAGATCCCCCAGAGCTCCCATGTCCTAAACCACCAAGCAAAGAGTGCACATGGAGGGACTCATGTCGCCAGCTGCATATGAAGCAGAGGATGACCTTGTTGGGCATTATTCAGAGGAGAGGCCCTTTGTCCCGTGAAGAGTCAATGCCCCAGTGTAGTTGAATGCCACAGTGCAGAGGCAGGAGTGTATGGTAGGGGAACACTCTCATAGAAACAGAGGGAGGGGATTGGATACGGGGATATCAGGGGAAATGGGTAAAGGCTATAACTTTTATTAAATAAGAAACTATTCAATACATAATGGAAAACAAAGAAAACATTCCAGAATAAGTATAACAACATTTGCTTGTTTGAAAGAAATGTCCCCTTTAAATATCAGGAATTTGAATACTTGGTCCCCAAGTGGTGAATTTTTTAAGAGGATAATGAGCTGTGAACTTGCTTGAGGAAATATGTCACTGGAGGTGAAATTTAAGGTTCCAAAAGACTGGCACCAAATTAAGTGATCTCTCTGCTTCCTGCTTATGGATTCACATGTGAGATCTCAGTTGCTGCTCCAATACTGTGTCTACTTGGATGGTGTCATGCTTCCAGCCATAGTAATGATATAACCTTATCATTCTTGAACCATAAGCTGCAAACAAAACATTCGTTCTATATGTTGCCTGGTTCATTGTGTTTTATCACAGGAATAGAAAAGAAATGAATACAAGAAAGATGTTATATATCCTCTACAATGAAAACCTTAAGAGAGTGAGGCAGACATTAAGAGATGGAAAATCTTCTTCTGCTCAAAGACTAGGAGAACTTATGTTAAAAAAATATGGTCATCCCACCAAAAGCAGTGTACATATGCAACACAATCACAATCAAAATTTTAATGTCATTATCTACAGAATTAAAAAGATACTTAAAATTCATACAGAATGGTTAGATGCTCATTCCTAATATACTATTGTACATTACGCAACCACCTCTCATACCCAGAGATTATTACAGAAGAGAGAGTAGAATGAATGTAGGAGCTGGAAAGTAAAGAGTGAAGTACTGTAAAATGCTGGCTTATGAGCATGGCAGAGTAAATGCAGCAAGTAAAGTCATCTGCAGGTGTTTTCAATGAGTCTGCACAAGACTGGCATTTATCAATGGTGAATCACAGGTTAGGGAGGAGATTCATGGAACATCACTAATCCTTCCTGAAGTACTAGATACTGATGAATTCTGGGTAATAGGAACCACTGTCTTCAGTTGTATACCAACTGAGGTCCCTACTAGGTTTCAATGGGTTGTTCAGCCCCACAGTCTCACAGAAAATCCTAATCATGCTCATACTATTGGGTTACAAATAAAGAGATATGAATGTTTTAAAAGAGAACTATAGGGATTGGAGGTTAATGAAGACAGAGGAAGATTAGTGAGGGTGAATGGCTTCAATAATCAGAATGTAGTTTATATATGTATGAAATTTCCAAAAAAAAAAAAACCAAATTCAATACTAAATTCATATGAAAGCAAAAAAATCCCTCTTATAATCAAACAGATCTTGGAAAAAACAGTACCTCATTTCAAATTATACTACAAATACATAGTAATTGAAAACAGCATTGCATTGTTACAAAAACAAACATAGATATTAATGAAATAGAATACCAAAACACTATGTTAACATAACTGATGACAAGTTATGTTTGACAAAATGACAAAACTATACATTTGATAAAGACAATTTCTTTGGAAATTGGATTGTTATATGTAGAAGAGTGAGTTTAGATCTTAATACCTCATTCTTCAAACATACAGAAACAGAAAGATAGCTACAGATAGACACAGACAGACAGACACATGCACACCACAAACACCAATTTCATGAGGATCAAGAACCTTAACAGAAGACTCAAGTTCATGAAACCACTAAAGGAAGAAGTAGTATATAGGTACAGGTAAGGACTTCCTGAATAAGACTCATCCCACTCAGAAAACAAGGCCAATATTGAGCAAGTAGGTCCTTACTCAATTAAAAGACTTCTGTAAACCAATGTAACCCATTAGTCATGTGAAGATGCAGGCTACACAATGGGTGAAAACCTTTGTGAGTTACATGTTCCCAGGTTAAGTATCTAGAGTTTACAAAGAATTTTTAAAAATTCAACATCTAGAAAACAAACAACTGGAACAAAACCTATGACATGGAACCCAAGAGTGCTACCAAAAAGAGAAAAACAAATGCCTCATCCCCAATTTTTAAACTCTTCAGTATTATTAGCCAACAAGGAAATGCAAATAAAAACTACTTTGAGAGACCATCTTACTCCAGTCAGAATGACCATTGTCAAAAAACAAAAGACAAAATATGTATGAAGCCTTGGGAAAAGAAAAGAAAATCTAAATATGAAGGGATAAGAAAGGAGTAGTTGCAGGTAATTAGCAAAAGCATTGAAAGAGATTATATGGCTAATTGTTATTCAAGGTCATCCCTCACTGTATAGACAGTTCAAGGCCAACCTAAGCTATATTTCACTTTGTCTCTTTCTAAAAATTCTCTAAGACTTGGGATGGGGGAGACTCCAGGAGGTCTATGGTGGTGACTCTATCTGAGACTCATGAAGTGCCACTTCCAATAGCCAAGTATGACTCCCAGTGGAGGGATAAGAACAGCAACCCATCCACAAGCCCTTTGGCTCCAAATGTGTACTACCTACAAGATGCGCAGGAACAAAGATGGAGCAGAGTTGGAGAGAATGGGCAATCAATGACTGTCAAAAATTGAGACACATTCCATGGGCAAGAAACAATCCATGATACTGTTACTATTACTCTGATATGCTTGCAGACAAGAGCCTAGAATAACTGTACTTTGAGAGGGTCCATATACCAGCTGAGTAAAACAGATGTAGAAATTTACAGCCAAACCTTAGATAGAGCTCTGGGAGTCTTGCAGAAGATTTGGGGGAAAGTATTGAGTGACCCAAAGGGGTTAAGAACTCCAGATGAAGACCAACAGAGTCAACGAACCTGGACCTTTAATCACTCTCAGAGACTGAACCACCAAGTAAAAAGTTATCATGAGCCGGGCAGTGGTGGCACAGGCCTTTAATCCCAGTACTTGGGAGGCAGAGGCAGGAGGATTTCTGAGTTCGAGGCCAGCCTGGTCTACAGAGTGAGTTCCAGGACAGCCAGGGCTACACAGAGAAACCCTATCTCAAAAAAACAAAAATAAATAAGTAAATAAAAGTTACCATGAGCTAGATCTACAGCCCCTGTGCATATGTAGCAGATGTACAGATTTATGTTCATACAGATCTCCCAACATCTGGACCTGGGGCTGTCCCTGAATCTTTTTCCTGTCTGTGGATCCCATTCCCCTACCTGGGTTGCCTTGTTTGGCATCAGTGAGAGAGGATGCACCAAGTCTTGCAGAGAATTGATGTGTCATGATAGGAAGATACCCTTGGCACACCTACCACTTCTCAGAGAAGAGAGGAGTAGGGAAAAGAGCTGTGGGAGGGGGACTTTGAGCCTGAAGAAGGGTGCTCAATATTGGGATATAACATAAATAAATAAATTAATTAATGAAATAAATGTCTCCGAGTTTTCCCCATCTTCTATATTTCACAGTATACTCACCATTTCCTTTGAGAAACCACTCAAAATAAGTTCCCAGTGAGTCTGGATTCTTTATAAGGTTTGTCTTTCTCCAGAAAAAATAACCAGATACAAGAACATCTCTGGGATCTCTGATGATATAGATCACCTTCATTGGAAAAAATGTAAATGAAGTTCAATAGTTATTCCTCACCTTTTAACTGGAATAATTTACATGAAATAGTCATATATCCAAGGGTTTCTAAAAACTATTATTTTTATTTGAGCAAAACATATATAGAAGTGAAAAAATCTATAGTCATAATTCCCATTTTCTAATTTTATTTGATTTTTAAAAATGGAACAGTAAAATGACTAGTTCATTAATAGTTTAAAAAGGAAAACCCAAACCAGACTGATTGGACACTTGTAAAGATCAAAATAATAATTGGTTATCCAACACCAAATATCCAGCCCGTAAAATATACATACAAGTAATATTGTACTGACTGAGATGGATGTAATGAAGTATTTCAGAATATGTAGATTTATTTAGGAATATATTATTTATTTATTTATTTATGAATATGTGTTGTATGCATTAGAAACATGTTAATATATATCTATATAGGAATATATAAACATAGAAGTATATATAGGAATATATATGTATATGTTTATGTATATGTACATATATATTTATGCAATCTGAATTAATGAAAAATGAAACCATAGATTTGAAAGAGTGAAAAGAAGGATATATCAATGGATTTGGAGGGAGATAGGGAAGGGGAAAATGAAGTACATACTTATATTTTATTATTATAATTTCATAACATAAAAGAAATAAATTAATAGAAATTACTCCTTGTTTAAAGATTTATTTATTTTATGTATATGAGTACAGTTTTGCTGTCTTCAGATATACCAGAAGCCATCAGATCCCATTAGAAAAGATCATGAGCCAATATGGGGTTGCTGGGATTGAACTCAGTACCTCTGGAAGATCATTTACTGACCTTAACCACTGAGCCATCTCTCTTAATAAAAGGAATTTTATATTTTGTACCAATTATTCTAGAACTCATCTTATTTTAACTTCAAAAATTTCTACTGAGACTCTGAAGTTGACCTATCTGAATCTAGTCACCTCAGATCGAATTCATTTGTACATGGGTAGTGCAGGGATTCCTATATCAGAAAATAACTAGGCTTGGCATGCTGATGTCTCTCAACAGAGGAATGGATACAGAAAATGTGGTACATTTATACAATGGAGTACTCCTCAGCCATTAAAAGCAATGACTTCATGAAATTCACAGGCAAATGCATGAAACTTGAGACTATCATCCTGAGTGAGGTGATTCAGTCACAAAGGAATAAGTACAATGTATATTCGATGACAAATGGATATTAGTCTAAAAGTTCAAATACCAGAGATTCAATTCACAGACCATATGAAGTGTAAAAAGAAGGAAGACCAAATGTAGATGCTTCAGTTGTTTTTATAAGGGTGAAGAAAATATTCACAGGAAAAAATGTGGAGACAAAATGTGGAGCAAAGAGTAAAGGAAAAGTCATCCAGAGACTGCTCCACCTGGGGATCCATCCCACATAAAGACACCAAACCCAGACACTATTGTGGATGCTGAGGAGTGCATGCTGACAGGAGACTGATATAGCTGTCTCAGGAGAGGGTCTGCCAGAGCCTGAGAAATATAGAACTCATCTCTTAAGGCTTGAGTTTCCTCAGCCAAATATGTTCCAAATATAAATAAGACACATGAATAAATGTGAATGGTCACAAATTCATTGTGACATTTTAAAGAGAGATTATTCTAAGTTTGTCTTCATAGTTTTAGCATAAACTATTTATAGCTTTTTTGAATGGAGAGATTTACAAAAAAACTTTCTTACTAACTAGGAGCTGTGATAGATCAGAACCTTGACATCTCTGATTCCTTCTAGTAATTCTTTTTCAGTTTCATGGGAAATTCCTGTGGCTACTGATCGCAATAGACAGCTAGAAACAGGAAGACATTGTGTGTACAACTGACCTTTGAACCTTGATGCCTGGTCAGGTTGCTTACCCTATAAGAAATTGTGTCTTAGGTGATTCACCCACAGGGCTTGGGGTATAAGTTATAATTAGGATTGACTCATTGACTTTGATGACTATAATATAGTAATATCCACTGTACACTAGAGTTTGAGCTCTGCTTGGCCTAGATATGTAGTTCCTGAATGTTTCAGTGTGATATTTCACTTTATTTATTAAAGCTGCCCAGGATCATTGTGTGATTGTCCATCCACATCCTGGTACTCTAATGTAATCTGAGGTGGAGAAAATCAGCATCACCTAGTGCATGAGAATCTCACTTTCACATTTCTGCAAGTGCTCCAAGGCCTGTCAGGTAAAATAAGTTCAAAGAGTATTGGGCCAAAGAAAATCTCAACCATTGGACACTGACCTTGGCCTTGGAACTGAAGAAAGTCTTGGGGAAAAGATGGATGGGAAGATGGGAGCTCATGAGTCGTGGTCCTTCCTTATTGATTACCTCAGTATATCCTACATCAGACTCTATCCAAGGTGAGCGGTCCCAAATGGGCACAGATTGGATCCACTTGGGATCTCCCTTGGTCTGAATCAAGCAGACAATCACAATCAGCCAGTTCGTTCCTAAATGACAAGGAGAAGTGACTGTCACTCATTTCAACAGTACTTGTGAAAAAGCCTCAAGTAGAATATATACCCATACAATTTAGAGTGGTACCCATTTTCAAGCACACAGACTTGTGGTGTTCACAATGTTAATGTGGAATAAGTACAAAGTATATTCACTCAGCATATTCTCAAGACTTAATTTTCCAAATCTGAATCCTTATACTCAGTAAACACCAACCTGCCAATAGAATATCTCCTCCACCATCATTCTACATTCTACATAGAGTGAAACGAATTTGACTATCCCAGATATTTCACAGTGATATAATCATAACATCTTCCCTCTGAGACTACCTCCTT
>NW_022196904.1:11616005-11619654 GCF_008632895.1 Mastomys coucha
AGGTCAGACTGAGTGGAACACACACAAATCTCCATGATCACAAATCATTTGACATGTTGGGTATGTAGTGTACTCCACTCAGCACCCAAAATGAGTGAGGATCAAAGCCCTAACCTCCCTTATACAGTTCAGAATCAGTCTTACTGATGGTCCTTACCTGACTTGGGGTAACTCAATATGAACAAATCTTCATCTTTCACCAAAAACTTATTACGGACATCTTCCACAATTTCTTTTTGAAACGCTATGGCAGGAAAAGGAATTCCTTCAAACCAATTGTAGTCTGACATCATGAATCCTTGTAAGTGCTGTTAGGATTCCACCCCTTGACACCTCTTTAGCTTATAGCAAATGTTAGAGATTGGATTTATAGTGCAGGTAAAAAATCATTAACATTCTCTGATGTGTTGTGAAACTAGCTAATGATAGGAAGAAAGAAATATTTTAACCACAGTCAAAGGTTACTGTATTGAGCAATTTTGAACTCCTACAAAGAACATTCTGCAACATTTGTGAGTTCATGATCCCAAACCAGAAAATTAGTCAGAAGTAATAAGACATAGATCCTAAGGTTAATTTTAAAATGTCTTCTAACACAATTTAGATTTCAGAATGATTTTAAATGTGCAGAAAAATGTCAGCGATTATACAGAAAATGCCCATGGCAATTTTTTCCAATAATAGTTCATTTTGAAAAACTCATAGTGTATTATCTGCCATTCTTCTTCCCCTTGAAGCCCACCCTCCCTTTCCCATATTTATGATCCCTTCTTTAATATTTGTTACTATTTATATATGCACATATGTACAGACAATCTACTGAGTTCACTCATTTGGGCTTGGATGTGATGTATCCTGAGGTGTGCAGTTGAGATTAAAAATATCAATGTGGGATTTCATCTCCAGTCACAGCTTATTCATCATCTCTTAACCAAAATTGATATGAATTATTTCTTCTTCTAAAGTAAAGCCATATTTAATTTCTCCTGGTCTCTTTAGTGTACCTACTAGTTCCATTATACAGGTTTGTTTGGGTAACTATACTGTTAAAAGTTCATTTGTCTATTTTCCTGTTGTGCCTAAGAGAGACATTTTCTATCAACAGTAGCCTTGGTCTGCTGGGGGATTTCTGTACCCTCTTCTGTGATTTTTTTTCCCTGAGTCATAGGTTGAAAGGATTTAATTGCAGATGTATCAGTTGGGGTTGGACACCTTAGAGTTATTATCTACATTTTGCACCATTGTGGATCTTTCTGAGAGTCTCCATATGTTGCAAAAAAAAGTATCCTTGACAAGGGGTGAGAACTGCAATTACCTGTGGGTATAAGGACAAGTACTTAGGAAACATCTGGGAATTATGCTGGTTTAGGGAACTGTTGGTAGTGAGACTCTTGGGGTTTTGCTCTTTCCAGTCCCCCTCATTGTATATACTTACAGTACCAGACATGGCTTCATTCTTTTTGAGTAAGCCTTAGGTGTAATTATAAAACCTTTGATGTTCCCCAAGATAAAATTGCCACCATTGTACTCCTGTGGATGTCTTGCCAGTCAAGTCATTCTTGTGACTCACAGGCTTCAGACCTGCATAGTTTGAGTGATTGTTCCTCTCCCTTGGCAGATTGAATAACATCTTACTTTATGAAAACCACTTCACTGGGAAGAGATTTCCAGGCTATTCTAGCTCAATTCCTCCAAATTCTGTATATGAAATGCATTGTGGCTTCAGCAACATAATCTTATCTTCAAATTCTGGGAGGCAACAAGGACAGCAATACCTGATGTTGTTTTGGTGTCTCTTAGAATCTCCTGACTAACTACTTAAGGGTAAGGTTCTCATGCATGATACTGGGGGTTTTGTTATATAGTCCACAGTTCTTGGGGAGAACATTAACATTCCATATGGTATAATATCTTTAAACTACATATTAAAGTTTCACACATATATATATGTTATATGTGATTTTAGATAAATATTGGATAATGTGATTCTCTATGTCTTTTCTAACATCCTTGGTATTATTGATCCTTCCTTCTCTTCTGTAACTGTGTATTAGATCTGTCTCCAAAATACACTCTATCCCTTTTTTTCCCATTTCTCCTATTATAGCACCTGTGTGCTATTCCAGCATCTAGCGTTTCTCTCCCAAATGATCCCTTTTTACTTTCCTGGTTACTCCAAGTTATAAACACACATCTACAGATTCAAGCCAGAAAGCACAAATAAGAGAGAACACTTGTCTTTCTAGGTCTGGGTTACCTCCCTCAGTATAATTTTTTTTCTAGTTTTACCCATTTGCCTAAAAGTTTCATGATTTCATTTATCTCCACAGTTAAGTAAAATTTTATTGTACACATGTATCACATTTTCAGTAGCCCTTTATTAGTTGAAAGACATTTAAGTTTTTTCATTTTCTAAGTATTATGTTTAGAATAGTAATAAACATGACTGAGAAAGTATTTGTGGAGTAAGTTATTATGTCTTTTTAGCATATGCCAAGGAATATTGTATCTATGCCACATCATATGCTTTTTACATGGATTTTTCAGCATGACTGCATCTGTTTGAAATGCAACTAAGTGAGTGAGGGTCCCTCTTTTCCCAAATTCTTACAATCATTTTTTCTCACCAGCATTTGTTTTCAGTTGTTTGCTTGGACATATTATTTTTGACTAGGGTAGATTAAATCTCAAAAGAGTTTAATTTTCATTTTCTTAAGTGCTAAAAATTTTGACCAATTAGAAAGTATTTTTAGTCATTTTTATTTCTTTTCTTGTGAAAAAATAAAACTGGCCAGTAGTAAAGGCCAGTTTTTTAGTACAGTCTAGTTTTTATGTGTTTGCCTGTCTGTTTGTAAGACTCTCCATCTGCTACATGATGTTCATGATCTTTCTCCTTCTATCTTTCAATAAAACAAACAAAAAAACCCAGACTAAAGAAAAATGAAATAAAAGACATCTTCCCTTAAAAAACAAGGAGTTTGTTCTGTGTTGATCCACTACACCTGGGTATGAGGATTGTCTTGTAATATGATTGATATGTCCAGTGACACTCCTTTACTTTACTTTTCACATAAAGTATTGATTATAAATAGCTTCTTGGTTGAGAGTGGGACTTTGTTTCCACTTCCTATTCTCTATAAACTTTTGCCTCTTAACAATCTATCATCTTCAGAGATGCTTGAGCCTTGGGATGGGTTTGATAGAGATATCCTGTTTAGGACTGAGTGCTCCAATTTTTCACATGGGTATTGTCCAGTTGTGACTCTGTTTTAATTACCATAAACTGCAAAAAGTAGCTTCTGTGATGAGAGTTGAGCAATGACACTGATCTATGTGTGTAGAGATATCTCATTAGGAGTCATTTTGTTGCTATGTTGATTTAGCAGAATCTATTTAGGGAAAGGGTCTTGTCTTCATTACCAGTGTCAGTTATGGGTTCCATCTTATGACAATGGATTTAAATCCAATCAAATAGTTGTTGGTTATTCCCATAACATTTATGCCATTATGACATCAATATATCTTGAAGGCAAGTCACTATTGTAGGTCACAGGCTTCATCATTGTGTAAGATTGATGATATCTTTCCTTTTCCTATAGTGTGTACCATACCTTTACCTTCTAGCACTATTAATTACAAGCAGTAAAGA
>NW_022196904.1:11620349-11648933 GCF_008632895.1 Mastomys coucha
AATTCCACAGGCTCCTTTGACTAGGGCTTCAAAATGAATGGTATCTTCACAGAATGATTCCTTCTAGCATCTGGCCTATTTTTATTGGGAAAAATGTTCTGTTTTGTTGTTACTGCTCTTATGGATTGCATTCTTATTTAAACCCTTTTGATTGCTAAACAAATTACCTGTATTCTTGGCAAATTATGTAGTTTATTACAGGTGGTTAAAGTATTTTAAACAAAACTCTGGTTTTCTTTATTTAGCATAAGTGCTGGGCTTCTAGTCACAAAGACACAGCTTTCACCCTATGACAGAGAATACCTTAGAATGAAAAGTAGCAAGTAGAGCAGTGAGCAAGCAAGCATCATGCTTTCTTCATTCTCTGTCATGTTATAGTGTTGTCTTCCAAATAGAATGTCCATTGTAGTTACCCAAATGTGGTATTTGTGGTATTTTTGGTTGTGAGCCTAGCCTTTAACGGCTGAGCCATCTCTCCAGCCCTGGTGGTATTTTTAATGCAGCACTTTAAACCTAGTTTATGTTCTGTCAAAAAAGATGAAGCATCTGGTTGAATGCCAGCTCAATCTCTTCATATCCGATGGTATAATTTAACTTGTGCCTTCAGAAATAGGATGTTACCATCATGCTATGGAATGTAAACAATAATTAGCATTGACAGTAGCCTGTAATGTTTAGGGGGCTATATTAGACCCAATTGGCTAACAACTCACAAGATGTAACCAGTTCCTGCTACTGGAGATTTTACTTGGTAGTGTATGATTTCTAGTTGGGGCATTGTCTGCCCCATATATCATAACATCATCTAAGTATATTTTATTTATTTTAGGAAGCTTCTAATGTATAAAGTTCCCATAAACCTTTTCAAAATGTCTTCAGTACTAGTTTTACGAAACAACAATCCTCAATATCTAAATTATTATTTGTTTGTGGATAAAAATTTAACCAGGCCCATTAATCTGATATTCTAAGAGATTACATTTTGGGGAAAATATTGGTCATTAACACTACAGAATAAATTGGATGAAAATGCAGCATCATTTTGAATTCCTTTCTAACAAATTGTTCTCTTCTGAGATAGATCTAATTATGATGTGAGAAAAATAAGAGATTAGACCATTGAGAGCCAGTCTTTCATAGAATTCATGGTGTAAGCAATCTTGTTGGACAGGATTTTTCATTTAACAAACAGACCCTGAAATAAGAGAGAGAGGCATGATATGGCTCAGTGGTTAAAAGCAATTCTTGCTCTTCTAGAAAATCCAGGTTCCATTCTTATCTCCTATATGCTACTTACCATGATCTGTAACTACAGTACCAGGGAATTCAATGATCTATTCTGGCTTCTAAAGGCACCAAGTATGTGTGAAGTGTACAGATAATTATGCAAACACACACATAAAAGTAAATTTAAAGTGCATTATATCTTTTTAAGGAATGCAATTAAAACATTGAATCTGTAGATTTCCTTTGGTGATTTAGTCATTTTCTTTTTTTTTTCCAACAAAGGCTGCTGGCTCCCTTTATTCTCATATCCACTTGACTCTGGCCTAAATTCACTACCTTCTCTCCAACTGCACACTTGTGCATTAAAGGAGACAGAATGGAAGTGGAAAGGGAGCATTCACGGTGGCACTGCCATGTCTTTGTCTTTGTTTTTTCTTTTTATTCCAGGGTTGGTGTAGGGCTGGAAATTGAACCTGGGAACTTGCACATGTTAGGAAGTTGTCCACCCCTGAGATATATCCCCAGCCCACCATGTTTCCTACAAGGACAGTTTCATGGGGCATTACATTGTAAGGTGGATTTGGAAATCATAAATTCTCCCAGTTACTCCAAGATAAGACATCCGTCTGGGACACTGTGCACTGAAAGAACTAAAACTATTCCTTCTACTGGGACCCAAGTACCTAAAACCACCATTTACTTCCCTTTATCTTTGTCTCAGAACAGAAGAGGACAGGCCTGGCTCTGTAGTACCGCTGCAGGTGAGTAATGTGTTTGTCAGATGCTCCCTGGGGACCACACAGCAGACTTTTCACTCCTAAAACTGGTCCAGAGAGGTGCATAGTCCTATTCTTCAGCTCTTGGCCTCATCCCTCTGGTCCAAAAGCCTCTGGTGTGTTTCTAGCATGATATCCTCCATTACTTCTGGTTTTAAGATATCTTTGATCTGATGCACAAGGGAGGCCTCATAGCAGTACAGAATGCTGGTGTCAAACAGCATCATTCTCTGAGTTATCAGCAAGACTACGCAGTTCCAAAGCCGACAGATCACCTCTTGATCACTAAGGGCTACCAGTTCCAAGTTGGCAATGAAACCCACAGCACCCTCATCCTTGTGCTCAGGTGTTGGGTAGATCCAGATGACACCATTGTTACCCAGAATCACCGAGACGCCACATGTCAAATCATGGAAATGAGTCTTCTGTCTTTTCACTAGAGAAGGCAAGACCTGGACTAAAACTTCCTGACCTAGTTTTCTGTATTTCAGGCTTCTCGAGTGCAGAGAAACAGCTCCATCTGAGAACTTGGTCTGGACCTCTACCAGATCTCCTTCAGAAAGGTTCATGGAGGAGAGGAGCAAGATGGAGTCCAGCCTGGAATTGGTCTCCACTTTCCACCTCTTCTGCTGACTCTATGATTCTCCCCACTACAATGTCTCCGACATCTCCATTGTATCTGGTTTTCAAAGCTTTGACACAGATCAGCTTGTTCACTCTTTTCACAGAGCCAGCCACAGATGCAATGAGCTTTTCATCCCCCATATATGTCCCATGGCCCCGCATGAAGCCTGCATTCATGGTGATTGTGTCCCCTGGCACCATCAAGTGTTTCTTAGAGTCGTGGCCCAAGCTCTAACTGAGAGGTTTGCAAGCCTTCGGGAGCCTCATCTCCAATGCCATCTTGGAGCCAATCAGTCATTTTCATAATATTGATTTTGCTGATCTGTGAATCATATGTGTGGGTGTCTTCCCATCAATATTTTTTATTGGATAATTTCTTTATTTACATTTAAAATGTTTTCCCCTTTCCAGATTTCCCCTTCAGAAACACCCTATCCCATTCCTCCTCCCCTGCCTCTATAAGGGTTCTCCTCACCACCCACACACTCCTGACTTCCTGCGCTGGCATTCACCTACACTGGGGCATCAAACAGCCTCAGGCCTAAGGGCTTCTCCTCCTACTGATGTCAACAAAGCCACCATCTGCCACATATGTGACCAGAGCCATAGATCCACTTTGGTTGGTAGTTCAGTCCCCGAGGTTCTGGGGATCTGGGACTCTGGCCAGTTGACACTGTTCCTCTCTCCATGGGGCTGCAAACTTCCTAAGCTCCTTCGGTCCCTTCTCTATTTCCTTCATCGGAAACCCACGCTCAGAAAAATGGTTGGCTGCAAGAATCTGTCTTTGTATTTGTCAGGCTCTGGCAGGGCCTCTCAGGAGACAGCCATATCAGGTTCCTGTCAGCAATGGCTTCCTGGCATCTATTGCAAGGGCAATAGAGTCCAGTTTCCTGACTGTATATGGGATGGCTAATATCCATTTACCAGTGAGTGCATACCGTGTGTGTTATTTAGTGACTGAGTTACATCAATCAGGATGACATTTTCAAGTTTCATCCAATTGCCTGAAGAACTTGTGACATTCTCATTCTTAATAGCTGAATATAATTTCATTGTGTAAATGAACCACATATTCTGTATCCATTCCTCTGTTGAGTGACATTTAGGTTGTTTTCTGCTTTTGGGTATTATAAATATGTCTGCTATGAACATAGTGAAGCATGTGTCCTTATTTGATTTTGGAGCATCTTCTAGGTATATGCCCAGGAGTGGTATAGATGGGTCCTCTTCTAGTACTATGTCAAGTTACCTCAGGACCTGCCAAACCTATTTCCAGAGTGTTTGTACTAGCTTGCAATCCCACCAGCAATGAAGGAGTGTTCTTCTTTTTCCACAACCTCTCCAGCATCTTCTGTCACCTGAGTTTTTTATCTTAGTCATTCTGACTGGTGTGAGGTGGAATCTCAGGGTTGATTTGATTTGCTTTTCCCTGATGACTAAAGATGTTGAATATTTCTTTAGATGCTTCTAAGACATTTGTGATTCCTTAGTTGAGAATTCTTTGTTTAGCTCTGTACCCCATTTTTTAATAGGGTTATTTGATTCTCTGGAGTCTAACTTCTTGAGTTCTTTGTATACATTGGATATTAGCCCTCTATCAGATATAGGATTGGTAAAGATATTTTCCCAGTCTGTTGGTTGCTGTTTTATCCTATTGACAGTGTCCTTTGCTTTAAGGAAGCTTTGCAGTTTTATGAGTTCCCATTTGTCAATTCTTGATCTTAGAGTATAAGCTATTGGTTTCCTGCTCCAGAAATTTTCTCCTGTGCGAATGTGCTCAGGGCTCTTCTCCACTTTCTTTTCTTTTATTTTCAGTGTATTTGGTTTTATGTGAAGGTCTTGATCCACTTGGAATTGAGCTTTGTACAGAGAAATATGAATGGATCAATATGCATTCTTCTACATGCTAACTGCCACTTGAGACAGCATCATTTTCTTTATAAATGATGTCTATTTTACCACTGGGTGGATTCAGCACTTTTGCCAAAGATCAAGTGACCATAGGTGTGTGGGTTCATTTCTGGATCCTCAATTCTATTCCATTGATCTACCTGCCTGTCACTGTACCAATTTCATTCAGTTTTTGTCACAATTGCTCTGTAGTACAGCTTGATATCAGGGATAGTGGTTCCTCCAGAAGTTCTTTTATTGTTGAGAATGTTTTTTGCTATCCTAGGCTTTATGTTATTCTAGATGAATTTGCAAATTGGGCTTTCTAACTATATAAAGAACGGCTCTGGCAGCATGTGTATAGTAGAGGATGGCCAGGTTGGTCATCAATGGGAGGAGAGGCCCTTGGCCCTGTGAAGGTCCTGTGCCCCAGTGCAAGGGAATGCCAGGGCCACTAAGTGAAAGAGGGTAGGTTGGTGAGCAGGAAAACGGGGGAGGGAACAGGGGTTTGTTTTTGTTGTTGTTTTTTTGTTTTTGTATAGGAAACTGGGAAAAGAGAAATCATATGACATAAAGAAAGAAGTAAATAAAGAAAATATCTAATAATAATAATAAAAGAATAGAATTGAAATTTTGATGGGGATTGCATTGAATCTCTAGATTGTTTCTGTCAAGATGGCCATTTTTACTATATTGATCCTGCCAGTCCATATAGACAGGAGATCTTTCCATCTTTTGAGATCTTCTTCAATTTCTTTCTTCAGAGACTTGAAGTTCTTTTCATACAGATCTTTCACTTGCTTATTTAGAGTCACACCAAGGTATTTTATATTATTTATGACTCTTGTGAAGGGTGGCAATTCCCTAATTTCTTTCTCAGCCTGTTTATCCTTTGAATAGAGGAAGGCCACCGATTTGTTTAAATTAATTTTAGACCCAGATACTTTCCTGAAGTTGTTTGTCAGGTTTAGTAGGTCTCTGGTGGAATTTTTGGGCTCACTTAAGTATACTCTCATATCATCTGCAAATAGTGATAATTTGACTTCTTCCTTTCCAATTTGTGTCCCTTTGACCTCCTTTTGTTGTCTAATTACTCTGGCTCAGACTTCACATAATATATTGAATAGGTAGGGAGAGAGTGGTAAGCAGTGTCTAGTCCCTGATTTTAGTGGGATTGTTTCAAGTTTCCCTACATTTAGTTTGATGTTGGCTACTGGTTTGCTATATATTGCTTTTACTATATTTAGGTTTGGGTCTGAATTCCTGATATTTCTAAGACTTTTAGCATGAAGGGTTGTTGAATTTTGTCAAATACTTTTTCCACATCTAATGAAATGATCATGTGCTTTTTTTTTCTTTGAGTTTGTTTATGTAGTGAATTACCTTGAAGTATTTCCATTTATTGAACCATCCCTGCATCCCTGGGATGAAGCCCACTTGATCATGGAATAATTGTTTTGATATGTTCCTGGATTCGGTTTTGGAGAATTTTATTGAGTATTTTTGCATCGATATTCATAAGGGAAATTGGTCTGTATTTCTCTTTCTTTGTTGGGTCATCGTGTAGTTAAGGTATTGGAGTAATTATGGCTTCATATAACGAATTGCATAGAATACCTTCTTTTTCTATTTTGTGGAGTAGTTTTAAGAGAATTGGTATTATATCTTCATTGAAGGTCTGCTAGAATTTTGCATTAAACCCATCTGGTCCTGGACTTTTTTTGGTTGGGAGACTATTAGTGACTGTTTCTATTTCTTTAGAGGATATGGGACTGTTTAGATGATTTATCTGATCCTGATTTAACTTTGGTACCTGGTATCTGTCTAGAAAGTTGTCCATTTCATCCAGATGTTGAATATAGGCTTTTGTAATAGGATCTGATGATTCATTTGATTTCCTCAGTTTCTGTTATGTTTCCATTTTCGTTAATTAGGATACTGTCCCTGTGTCCTCTTGTTAGTCTCATTAATGGTTTATCTATCTTGTTGATATTCTCAAAGAGCCAGCTCCTGATTTGGTTGATTCTTTGTGTAGTTCTCTTTGTTTCTACTTGATGGATTTCATTCTGGAGTTTGATTATTTCCTGTTGTCTACTCCTCTTGAGTGCATTTGTTTGTTTTTGTTCTAGAACTTTCAGATGTACTGTCAAGCTGCTAGTGTATGCTTTCTCCAGTTTCCCTTTGGAGACACTCAGAACTTTGAGTTTTCCTCTTAGCAGTGCTTTAATTGTATCCCATAAGTTTTGATATGATATAGTCTCATTTTCATTAAATTCTAAAAAGTCCTTAATTTCTTTTTTTATTTCTTCCTTGACTAAGTTATCATTGAGTAGAGTATTTTTCAACTTCCATGTATATGTGCATTTTCTGTTGCATTTGTTGGCATTGAAGACCAGCCTTACTCAGAGATATTCTGATAGGATGCATAGGATTATTTCAATCTTCCGGTATTTGTTGAGGCCTGTATAGTTACCAATTATATGGTCAGCTTTGGAGAAGGTGCCATGAGGTGCTGAGAAGAAAGTATATTCTTTTGTTTTAGGATGAAATGCTGTATAGATATATGTTAAATTCATTTGGTCCATAACTCTATTAGTTTCACTATGTCTGTTTAGTTTCTGTTTCCATGACCTATCCATTGCTAAGAGTGTGTTGTTGAAGTCACCCACTAATATTGTGTGAGGTGCAATGTATTCATTGAGCTTTAATAATATTTCTTTAATGAATATGGGTGCCCTTGTATTTGATGCATAGATGTTAAGAATTGAGAGTTCTTCTTGGTAGATTTTTCCTTTGATGAATATGAAGTGTCCTTCCTTATCTTTTTTGATAACTTTAAGTTTAAAGTTGATTTTATTCAATATTAGAATGGCTTTTCCAGCTTGTTTCTTGGAACCATTTGCTTGGAAAATTTGTTTCCAGCCCTTTACTCTGAGGTAGTGTCTGTCTTTCTCACTGAGGTGGGTTTCCTGTATGCAGCACAATGATAGATCCTGTTTAAGTATCCAGTCTGTTACTCTATGCCTTTTTATGGGGGAAATGAAACCATTGATATTAAGAGACATTAAGGAAAAGTAATTGTTGTTTCCTGTTATTATTTTTTGTTAGAAATGGGATTATGTTGGTTTTTTTTTGTTGTTATCTTATTTTTGGCTTGTTAAAAGAAGATTATTTTCTTGCTTTTTCTAGGATGTAGTTCCCCTCTTTGTTTTGGAGTTTTTCATTTATTATCCTTTGAAGGTCTGGTTTTGTGGAAGGTAATTGTGTAAATTTGATTTTGTCATGGAATATCTTGGTTTCTCCATCTATGGTAATTGAGAGTTTTGCTGGGTATATTAGCCTCGACTGGCATTTGTGTTCTCTTAAAATGTGTATGATATCTGTCCAGGATTTACTGGCTTTCATAGTCTATGGTGAGAATTCTGGTGTAATTCTAATAGGTCTGCTTTATATGTAACTTGACTTTTTTCCTTTACTGCTTTTACTGTTCATTGTTTGTTTTGTGAATTTTGTGTTTTGATTTTTATGTGACAGGAGGAATTACTTTTCTGGTCAAATCTACTTGGTGTTTTATAGGCTTCTTATATGTTCATGGCCATATCTTTCCTTAGGTTAGGGATGCTTTCTTCCTTAATTTTGTTGAAGATATTTACTGGCCGTTTAAGGTGGGAATCTTTGCACTCTTCTATACCAATTATCCTTAGGTTTCTTCTTCTCATTGTGTCCTGGATTTCCTGGATGTTTTGGGTTAGGACCTTTTTGCATTTTGCATTTTCTTTGACTGTTGTGTCAATGTTTTCTATGGCACCTTCTGCACCTGAGATTCTCTCTTTTACATCTTGTATTCTGTGGTGATGCTTGCATCTATGACACCTGATCTCTTTCATATATTTTCTATTTCCAGAGTTGTCTTCCTCTGTGATTACTTTATTGTTTATACTTCTATTTTTTGATCCTGAATGGTTTTGTTCAGTTCTTCATGTTTTTGGTTGTGTTTCCCTATAATTCTTTAACGGATTTTTGTGTTTCCTCTTTAAGGACTTCTACTTTTTACCTGTGTTCTCCTGTACTTCTTTAAGGGAGTTATTTATGTCCTTAAAATCCTCTGTCAGTATCATGAGATGTGATTTTAAATTCAGATCTTGCTTTTCCAGTGTGTTGGGGTATCAAGGACTTGCTGTGGTGGGAGAATGCCTTCTGAAAATGCCAAGTAGCTTTGGTTTTCTTTGATTAGCATCTTGCATTTGCCTTTCACCATCTGGTTATCTCTGGCATTAGATGTTCTTGCTTTCTCTGACTGGAGCTTGTCCCTTCTATGGGTCTGTGATCCTATGTCAGCACTCCTGGGAGAACATTTCTCTCCTGGAGGAATTTGTGTGTGAAGAACTGTGGCACAGGATCAGCTCTGGGTACAGACAGAACCTGAAAGGATCCTGTCCTTTGTAGTTCCTTGGTTCCTATGACCTAATGGCTCTTGGGTCCCTTTTTGGCCAGGAACTTGATCAGAAGTAGTTGTCTTACCTGTGCTCCCAGGTTTTCAGCTCTCTTCCAGTGGTATTTTAATATAGATTGTTGTCACACAGGACCAGATCCTGGTACAGATGGAATCTGGACTGATACTGTCCATGTTTCCCCATCTTGTATTGTCTTTTAGGTTATTTTTAAAAATAGTGTCTTCTGAAGAAGCTAATCAAGGAAGAAGGACCAAGTGATAATGTTTGAATCTCACATAGAAGGGGGAACAAATTAGTCATAGAGGCAGACGAAGTGAAAGAACTGTGTAGAGAGGGGATGAAGGGGATGTGGGTTTCAGGATCACCTGTGAGGAGGGACAGAAGAGATGGGCAGATAGCTATGAGAATGAATAGAAATTTGCAACTGACAAAGATGGGGATGTTAGGGCATCTGGAGGGCATGCCAGATATATGAGATAGGGGCGGCATTCAAACTATGACTCACAGCATTGGAGATATGGAACCTGAAGAGGTCTCAATGGAATATAGCTACACTAAACCACTCACAAAACTTTTGACCCAAAATTTATCCACTCTACAAGAAACTTAGGCAGGAAGTATGGAGGAGAATTGAAGGAATAGCTAACCAAAAACTGGCCCATTTAAAGACCCATCCTATAGGTAACAACCAATCTATGACACTATTAATGATATGATGCTCTGCTTACAGACAGGAGTCTACAATGACTGTAGTCTCTAGTAAGCCTCTAAAAGTCTCTAGTAGCAGCTAATTCAGATAGATGCAGAGACCCACAGCTAAACAGATGTTGTAGATTGGAAGATCTTGTGAAAGAATTGGGTGAAGAGTTGAAGGACCCCCAAAGGGTGCAGGGATGATGCAGGAAGTCCAAAAGAGTCAACTAACCTAACCCCTTGAGGCTCTCAAAGAGTGAATTACCAACCGAAAACACAAGCTGGACCTAGCCCCTACACTACTCTACCATATATATGTAGCAGATGTACAGATTGGACTTCATATGGGCTATCTGGAACAACTGGAGCAAGGGCTATCTCAAAAGTTGTTGCTTGTCTCTTGAATATGTTATTTTAGCTGGACTGCACTGTTTGGTCTCAGTAGGAGAGGAAGTGTCTACGCCTGCAAAGACTTATTGTGCCAGGGTTGGGGGGATACCAATAAGGGCCTACACCTCTCAGAGGACAAAAGGAGGTAAGGGTTGTGTTAGGGGTTGATTGGGAAGAACGCAGAATCAGGATATAAATTGAAGAAATAAAAAAGTATAGCAAAATATTGTTATAAATGACGTTCACTTCTACTTCTATTATATTCTAAATTATTCTGAATTAGATTTTTTCTAAACTAGTTCATTATTGACATTTAGGAATACCAATAAATTTTGCATATTAATTTTGATTTAGCTAACAGTCTGCATAGACAATCAGGATGAACCATTTTCATGTCGACAAGGAATACATCAGAATAATAAAGACATCTACTACCACAGAGTAAAAGGCTGGAAAAAGTTCTGTCAAGCAAATGGTACCAAGAAGCAAGCTGGAGTTGCCATTCTAATATGCAATAAAATAGTCTTTCAACCAAAAGTTATCAAATGATATGTGGAAGGGCACTTCATATTCCTCAAAGTAAAAATCTATCAGGAAAAAGTCTAAATTCTGAACATCTATACACTAGATGCAAGGGTAACCACATTCACAAAAGAAACTTAACTAAAACACAAAACACATATTGAACCCCACACAATAATAGTAGAATATTTCAATGCCCCACTCTCACCAATGGACAGATTATTGAAACATAAACAAAAGACCCAGTAAAACAGATATATTCAGGACATTTCACCCTAGATCAAAAAAATATATCTTCTTCTCATCACCTCATTGTACCTTATCCAAAATTGACCATATAATCTTACACAAAACAAACCTGAAACAATACAAGAAGGTTGAAATAATCACATGCATCCTATCAGACCACCATGGACTAAGGATAGACTTCAATAACAATAAAAACAACAGAAAATTCATTTACCCATGGAAACTTATCAACTCTCTACTCAATGACAACTTAGTTAGGGAAGAAATAATGAAAGAAATTAGGTGTCCTGTCCTTTCTGCTGGGGTAGACTCTTGGGTGGTCTGCTCCAGAGAAGATATCATATCCTAAACCATCATAAGGAATCCACTGCACTCAGAACACTTGATAAGAAATCTGCCCACTCCAGAGTCTCACAGCTGCTGCTGGGAGGCTGTTGGACTCTGTACCCATCACACACCAAAAACCCTGCCCTCTGTAGTACCAGCCTCTCTCTGTCCCTTCTACCCTTTCCTCCTGGTCCTTTCTGCTGGGGCAGACACTTAGCTGGTCTGCTTCAGTGAAGTCACTATATCATGGTCCATCCTAAAGAACCCACTGCACTCAGAGAAGTTGAGGATCCACTGCATTCAGAGTAGTGAGGATCAGCTGCATGCTGAGGAGTTATATAATAGCTTGGCTGCTCCACTGAAGACCCAACAGTTGGAAGGCCTCCCAGGAGATGTACTGTGGGCAAGACAACAGACCAGCAGCTTCTCTGCCCCTGTGAAGAGCCCCTAGTTGGAGTGTCCCACAGGTGGTCTGCTACAGTCAAGGATACAGACCTACCAGGAGACCTGAAGTAACCAAGGCACAAAATAGGCAGACTCCAGACAGTCACACAGACCAACAAACACCAAGGATATCTCAATGGCAAAAGGCAAGCTCAAGATCATAAGAAAGAGAAGACAATATATGTGGGCATCATCAGAACCCAGTTCTTCCACCATAGCAAGCCCTGAATACAACAAAACACCTGAAAATCAGGAAGTTGTCCTAAAATTCTATCTTATGAAGATAATAGAGTCCTTTAAGGGAGATATCATTAAGTCACTGAATAATATACAGGAAAACACAAGTAAACAGGTGAAGGAATTGAATAAAGTGATCCAAGACCTAGAAGTGGATGTAGAAACACTAAGAAATTACAAATGTAGGCAAGCCTGTTAATGGAAAACCTAGCAAAGTGGTTAAGAATTACAGATATAACTATCACTAATAGAATACAAGAGATAGAAGAGAATCTCAGGTATAGAAGATACCATAGAAGAGATTAACACAACTATCAAAGAAAATTCAAAACATAATAAACCCCTAACCCTGAAGAAATTCAGGACAAAATGAGAAGACCAAATATAAGAATAATTGAAATAGAGTAGAACAAAGATTGCCTGCTCAATGGTCCTGAAAATGTCTTCAACAAAATCATAAAAGGAAACTTCCCCAGCCTAAAGGAAGAAATGGATATAAAGGAACAAGAAGCCTATAGAACACAAAATAAAAGGGACAAGAAAAGAAAATCCTCTCATCATATAATAATCAAAACACTAAACGCACAGAATAAAGAAAGAATACCAAAAGCTGCAAGGGAATGTGGCCAAGTAACATACAATAGTGGACCTATCACAAGTACCTAGACTTCTAAGCAGAGACTATGAAATCCAGAAGAGATTATTCAGAGGTCGTGCAGACTCTAGGAGTACACAAATGCCATCCCAGGCTACTATACTCAGCAAAACTCTCCATCAACATAGATCAAGAAACCAAAATATTCCAGGACAAATCCAATTTCAAACAATAGCTCTATACCAGTCCAGCACTACAGAGGATCCTAGAAGGAAAACTCCAACACAAGGCAGGTACCTGCACAAAGAAAGGAAAAGATATTAGGCATCTCCCAATAAAGCCAAAAGGAGAGAAGTACAAGCACATAAAGTCACCCACAAATAATAAACATATCAGGAACCATAGGTCATCTCTCTTTAATATCTCTGAGTATTAATGGACTCAACTCACCTATAAAAATACATAAGCTAACAGACTGGATATGCAAACAAGATCCAGCATTTTGTTGCATGCAAGAAACATACCTCAATAACAAAGACAGGCACTATCTCAGAGAAAAAGAATGGAAAAATTTCTTCCAAGCAAATGGTCCCAGGAAACAAGCAGGAGTTGCCATCCTAAAATCCAATAAAATAGACATTCAACCAAAAGTTATCAAGCAAAATGAAGGACACTTCATATTCATCAAGGGGAAAATCCACCCTGAGAAAGTCTCAATTCTGAACATCTATGCCCCAAAAGCAAGAGCACCCACATTCCTAAAAGAAATTTACAAAAGCTCAAAACACACATTGAAACCCACACAATAATAGTGGGAGACTTCAACTCCCCTCTGTCGGAGCCAGCCGACATGGGTGAGGCTGAAGTAGAGAGGGTGACTGAATGAGAGCAAGAGGACCACTGGTCTGCTGGCAATGGCAATAAACTTTAATGCGAGAAATCTTTTATAGTAAAACACAGTAAGACTAAAAATAGAATTTAACAACAATCATGTAGCAAATCTCTTAGCACTTTCTCATGGCAAAAGCATGCCCACTTCTTCATTATCTTACAGTAAATATTTTTCCTCATGCCCAGGTGCATGAGGTTTCTTTCTTTGATCCTTGCACTCATAGCTCTCAGTAGCCTTGAATTACTTCCAAAAACATCTTGGGTTCATGGACCGGTTATGTCCTCAGCTGCAGGGAGATTTTCAGAAGGTGCAACCTTCTTCGTGGAGTGGTTATACTCTTGGCTGCAGGGAGATTATGTGAAGGTGCCCCCTCCTTGCCTTTCAGCAGAGGGGCCACCCATAAATCTTCCCCTATGTTAAAGAACATTTCCACCACACCCCACTCTCACCAATGGAGAGGTAATTGAATGGGAAACTAAACAGAGACACAGTGACATAAGAGAAGTTATGAACCAAATGGATTTAATAGATAACCACAGAACATTTCACCCTTAAACAAAAGATTACACCTTCTTCCCAGTACCTCAAGGTACCTTTTCCGAAATTGAAGAAACAATTGGTCACAAAACAACCCTCTACAGATACAAGGGGATTGATATAATACCATGCATTCTATCAGATCACCATGGCCTAAAACTGGTCTTCAAGAAGAGCAAAAATAACAGAAAGCCCACATACATATGGAAACTAAACAGCTCTTTACTCAATGATAACTTGGTCAGGGTGCCAGAAGCCATGGTCTTAACCATGTCCTTATGGAAATTTACTAGCTTACACATACAACCCAGAGAGTACTTGTATAGTCTAACAGTAAGAATATTTGTGGGTGTGGAGGACACTGTGACCACTGGTTCCAGAGACTGAAGATTGCCATCTGGCCTTCAGAAAGCCCCTGGAGCTATTCCACTCCTCTTTGAAGCCTCTTCTTGTTTATACTTATATTGTCATCCCTGAAGTAAAGTTTTCAGAGCTTGATCAGACACCTGTCCTGCTCTTGTTCTTTGTGTCTCTGGTCCTGCTTCACTCTCTCTTCCCTGGCCTAGGGTCCTAAAAGAAATCAATGCCCCATGAGTCAGGGAAACTGGCACCCAGTGTGGGGCCCCTGGGTCTGGGGTCTGAGAAGACCACTACTCCCCCAAGAGGATGTCCTCCCCACCAAACCCCTGCATAGGATCACAGCTTCGTAAAGATGTGAGTGAAGATCCACATAGGGCTTTCTGCAGGTCACTTACTTGGAAAAATAAGAAGAGTGGCGAAACTATGGAGCAAGTTTAAGTAAGCAGGAATTGTTTTTAAAGGGTCTCAAGGAGTCCTTCAAGACACAAAGAATATGGGTTAAGAAAAAAGGATCTTAAAAAACAATTTTTTTTGAAAGTTTGTAAACATTAACCAGATATTCAAGAAGTAGTTAAAGAGAGAGAGAATAGGTGTCAGAATCTGCCCATATGTTTATTTATGTTTTTTATGTCAATTTATGTTTATTTTTGTTTTGTTGTTTGAATGATTGTTCTTCTGTGTTTCATGTTGGAAAAAATGGTGAAAACTTTATCTGCTGGATGCCCATTCTTTGATTTAGCTTAACTTTTTTAAAAGGCAGTTTTAATTTGCACAGCAGAGAATAAGCCACTGCACTGAAAAGGCCCTGCTAGAGGCTGATTGTCTACACAAGCAGCTCTTAAAGGGGACAGCAGCTTTTTGCTTGCAACATTGGTAACAGAAAGTTAGCTCAAAATTGGTAACTCAGGGTTGGAATCATTTTAAACAACATGTGGCATAAACTAGCCCAGGAAAACATGTCTTTTAAGATACTCTAAATTGGGATAATATTTTATGTAATTCTTATCCGAGAAACTAGACTATCCTTTTCGGATAGGATTTAAAACAATGTCTCTTTAATGAAGCATTAAAAGTTGTACTGTCATGCATTCATATGTAAGAACGGGCAGGCAAAATTTGTAATGTGACAGTAATGCTCTTGGTATTGATTTTAAAGAAATTGGATTGTTTAAAACTTTGTTTTGTTTGTTCAAGTTATGGATATGCCTTAATATTACAAAAGAAGCTTAAAAAGTATGGTAAAATGGCCAGAGTTCCATTAGCTGCAGTTTACAGTTTGATCACAAACTCAGGATTCTTAACTCACCCATATTTTGTAATTGGGATGATTGCAAGAATAATAATAGTTAAAAACTCCTGTGACCAGTATGGGCCCAATGTCCCTTTTGCATAAGTTTTATTGGATACAGTGGTAAAAGCAAAATTTATCCCCTAAGTTTGGAAAGCAGATCTCAGTGAGAAGGTATTTGCTATCAAACAGGCTCCTGATAAAGTGTTTCAAAGAGTTTTTACTACTAAAAACAGCTAGTAGAATTTTCAGAGACCCTCAAGAAGGAGTTCCTTTTGTTACACAATTGTCTCATGAGAATGTTAATGCAGCTCTCTGTGGCCATCAAGCCATACAAAGCAAAGACAGACTCATCTGGATATATTCATCTTTGTGCAAAAATTAGACCCTCATACAATCAGAGTCTAGCTATGTTTGTTGTCTTGCAGGAGACTACAGAACCTACAAGCAAGGTTTTCACAGCACCAATGGGATAAGGAATAAATGGGATAAATCATCTTAGGAAAAACTGTCCAAAAATTAGAGGCATAGACAAAGAATTGCACCCCTTGAATCTGTCCTCACTGTAGTCAATGTGCCCACAGCAATTCTTTGGTAAAAAAGAACATTTATGTGGATTCATCATTCTTCATCTCCAAGTAAAGTTTTAACATCCTTTTGTGAAGCTGTTGTGGTGTTAATAAAGAATTGTAGGATAGAATCATGAAAGTGTTTTGAAAAGAGTGTCTTAAAACCTGGTGAGACATCTATTCCTTGTTTCGAACAGCAATCAAATTGGTTATTGCAGAATATTGATTGATATTTGGCATATTATACAACAAATTTTATAGGGAAAATTGATAGCATTTTTCCTGTAAATTTATGTATGCATCTCATAAATAATATATCTACTATATTTATAAATAGCCCTTCTATGAGAGAGAAGTATATGTGATTGGATTACATGTTTATTCTCATGTGTTTCTCTCTATGTCAGCACAAATAATTGAACTACATGCTGCAGTCACTGTTTTTAAAGTGCTATAATCAAGCTTTTAATTTATATACTGATTGACAATATATATAGCTCAGGGTTTACCATTGCTTAAAATTGTTCCTTTTTTAGATACTGCTAATGCTCAAATTTTGCACTTGTTTATGCATATACAACTCAAGTTAAGAGAAAGTACTGTTCCTTTAAAGGACTGTCTTTGGACATTTAAGAACACATCCTAGAATGCCTGGACAAGACCCCTTAATGCAATGCCAGAGCAGATTTGTATACCAAGCAGATTATAGGCCTTGCACAAGAACAACTTGCCATATAGTCACATTCTTTACATCATCAAAATAGTAATGGCTTGAGATGATAATTTTGTTATTTTAGAGAATGTGCATCTCAAATTGTAAAGACTTGTTCTTAATGTCCTCAATTTCTACCTGTATCACAATAATGGTGTTAATTCTCAAGGACTTAAACTTAATCAGTTATTACAAAGGATATGTCTGATTTTAAAGAAATGAAAATAAAAATAAAATATGCACATGTGACTATTGATACCCTTTCAGGCTTTCTAGTTACAATTGCCTTAACAGGAAAACCAACTAAAAATGGAATTATCATTGCCTATATTATTCTTGTATGCTTGGTTTCCTAATCAGATTAAAACAGATTATAGAACTGACTATTATGATCAAACATTTGAGATGTTTTGTCAACAATTTAATGTTACTCATATTACTGAGACTTTATATAATTCTCAGGGACAAGAAATTGTTAAACGTGTGCATGGCACTCTGAAAAATTGGCTTTTAAAAAACAAAAAAGGAGCAATTATATCCCCATGAACATTATTTAAACCACACTTTTATTTTTAAATTTTTAAAATTTGGATGCCAAGTAACTCTTTGCTGAGTGTCTATAGCATCCTACAACTAGGCATACTCATGTCTAGGTGAAATGGAAGGATCCACTTACTGCATACAGCATGATCCTGATCAGGTGTTTAATATGGAGAAGAGGGCATGTTTATATTTTTTCCACAGATTACTATAAGAGCTTTCTAGTTGCCAGAGTGATTGGTGTGACATGCTGACCTGTGAGCTTGCTGAATGCCCTGACAATGATGGATAGAGAATCTCTATTGGACACACGACCCTGATCCACCCTTTTTTACATCCCACAGTATGGGAAGGCCTAGAAGCTGTGGTAATGGTAAACAATGCTAGTTGATGGATATGCCTGCTGAAGGAAAATTCACTATCAATAGTGAAATTAATTACAAAGGATTGGGAGCTAGTGCTTCCATAGGCCTTAGTGTGGGAGGTTCAGCTACAGGCACTTCTACCCTAGTTTTGCTAGACCAAATACATAAAGAATTGCTGCCGGGCAGTGGTGGTGCACGCCTTTAATCCCAGCATTTGGGAGGCAGAGGTAAGTGGATTTCTGAGTTCAAGGCCAGCCTGGTCTACAGGGTGAGTTCCAGGACAGCCAGGGCTACACAGAGAAGCTCTGTCTCAAAAAAAAAAAAAAAAAAAAAAAAAAAAAAAAAACAAGAATTGCTATGTCTTCCCGTGACCCTAATTGTGCAGTTGACCTTGCTAACTCCCATAGACTATTTGAGCTGGAATAGCCCCTCAGATACCAGAATGAAGTGAGCTGTTTTCCTCCCTTTAGTGTCCAGCACCTTCTTGGTAACCTCTGTTGTGACTGCAGGTTTGGCTGGGAGGGGCTTTAGCCCTTTCTCTTCTCACACCACAAAATTACCCCAAAAATTTGCATTGGCAGTGGAAGCTTCGGCTAAATCATTAGCTTCTTTACAGAGACAAATAACTTCTGTAGCCAAAGTTGCCTTACAGAATCTACAGCATTTGATTTCCTGACTGCTGAGAAGGATGGCACCTGCTTATTTCTGAAAGAAGAATGCTGTTTTTATGTAAGTGAGTCTGGCCTAGTGAAGACTCCTCCAACAGTAACACAACTTAATTTGGAACTCCCCCACCCCAAAAAAAAGCAGTTTTCAGCTGCTGCTGATAGTTAATAGAAGTTCTCCATGTTCACCCTCTTGATGTCCCTCCTTGGACCTTTAATAAGCATTTTATTATTAGTAACCTTGGGGCCTTTCATTTTTAACAAAATTACTGATTTTATAAAACAGCAGAATGACTCCATGGCAATAAGACCCTTACAAATTCATTATCATAGACTTGATTTGGCTGAAAGAGGCTTTGCCAAACCTGAGGTTGATAATTCTCATTTAGGAACTGCATAGGATTCAGACCTGTGCATACTAGTTTCAGAAAAAATGAATCTAATATGGGCATCAGTGTGGGCTGCAAGGTTAAGCACTGCAGGGGAAGGTCCTACACAGACCTTCTCTGAACTCCTTGTGAGACAAACCTGGTTTGCAAGGAGGTTGAGATCTATTCTTTAACATTATCCTAAGAATTTTATAAGGCTCGGCCTTCCCTCCCCAAAAGATACTAAGAGCCATGACTGTGGGACATGATGGTAATCTGACCCACAGGAGGAATCAAGTCAATGCTCCCCCTGCTGGTTAATGCCAACTCATTGAATGATGGGGCAACTATTGATCACCTTGGTTTGATCATATTTAAAAATAATAAAGAGGGAGGAGATGCCAGGAGCCATGGCCTTAAACATGGTCTTGTGGAAATTTACTAGCTTACACATATAGCCCTTAGAGAACTTGTGTAGTCTATCAGTAAGAATATTTGTGGGTGTGGATGACACTGTGACTGCTGGTTCCAGAGACTGAAGATTGCCACCTAGCCTTCGGAAAGCCCCCAGGGCTCTTCACACCTCCTTGAAGCCTCCTCTTGTTTATGCTTATATTGTCATTCCTGATGTAAAGTTTTCAGAGCTTGATCAGACACCTGTCTTGCTCTCATTCTTCATGTCTTTAGTCCTTCTACAGTCTCTCCCCCACCCAAGGTCCCTGCTGAACACCCCTTGGGTCAGGGCATCAGGGAAAAAATAAAGAAATTAAAGACTTCCTGGGATTTAATGAAAATGTTGACACACCATACCCAAACTTATGGGACACAATGAAAGCAGTGCTAAAAGGAAATTTCATAGCATAAGTGTCCTGGTAAAGAAACTGGAGAGATCTTACACTAACAACTTAAGAGAACACCTGTGAGCTCTAGATCAAAAAGAAGCAAATTCACCCTAGAGGTATAGAAGGCAGGAAATAGTCAAACTCAGGGTTGAAGTCAACCAAATAGATTCAAAGACAACAATACAAAGAATCAAGAAAAACAAGCTGGTTCCTTGAAAGAATCAACAAGATAGATAAACACCTTGCCAAAATAACTAAAGGGCCAAAAGGCAGTATCCAAATTAACATAATCAGAAGTGAACAGGGAGATATAACAACAGAAACAGAGGAAATTCAAAAAGTCATCAGATCCTATTATAAAAGCCTATACTCAATAAAACTGAAAATTTAGATGAAATGGATGGTTTTCTAGACAGATGCCACATACCAAAGTTAAATCAAGAGCAGGTAAACTATCTAAGCAGGCTCACACTGAACAAGGAAATAGAAGAGTCTATTGAAAACTGTCCAACCAAAAATAGCCCAGGGGCAGATTGAATTTAGTGCAGAATTCTAGGAGACCTTCAAAGAAGATTTGATACCAATTTTCCTCAAATTATTCCATAAAACAGAAAGAGAAGGTACACTACCTAATTTGTTCTATGAAGCCACATGTACTCTGATACCTAAACCTCAAAAGGATCCAAACAAAAAAGTGAACTTCAGAAAAATCTCACTTATGAATACCAATGCAAAAATACTCAATGAAACTCTTGCAAGCTGAATAAAAAAACACATCAAAATGATAATTATCCATCCACAATAAAGTAGGCATCATCCTGGGGATGCAAGGTTGGTTTAATATATGAAAATCCATTAATGTAATCCACTATATAAACAAACGCAAAGTAAAAAGAATCACATGTTCATCTCCTTAGATGCAGAAAATGCATTTGACAATAGACAATACCCATTCATCTTAAAAGTATTGGAGAGGTCAGGAATTCAAGGCCCATACCTAAACATAATAAAAGCAGTTTACTGTATACTAACAACCAATATCAAATTAAATGGAGACATACTTAAAGCAATCACACTGAAATAAGGAATAAGACAAGGATGCCAATTCTTGCCATATCTATTAAATATAGTACTCAAAGTGCTAGCTAGAACAGTAAGACAACAAAAGAGTTCAAGAGGACCCAAATTGGTAAAGAATAAATGAAAGTATCACAATTTGCAGATGATAAGATAGTATAAATAAGTGACCCCCTAAACTTTACCAGAGATATTCTCCAGCTGATAACGAACTTCAGCAAAGTGTCTATTAATTCAAATAAATCAGTAGTCTTCCTTTATACAAATAACAAACAGGCTGAGAAAAAACTTAGGAAAATAACTCCCTTCACAGTAGCCACAAAGAGTATAAATATCTTTGGGTAACTCTAACCAAACAAGTGAAAGAACTGTATGACAATTACTTCAAGTCTCTCAAGAAAGAAATCAAAGAAGATCTCAGAAAATGGGGAGATCTCCCATGCTCATGGATTGGCAGAATTAACATAGTAAAAATGGCCATCTTACCAAAGGTAATCTATAGATTCAATGCAATCCCCATCAAAATCCCAACACAATTTTTCAAAGAAATGGAAAGAGCAATTCTAAAATTCATCTAGAAAGGCAAAAAAAAAACAAAAAACAAAAAAACAAAAAAACAAAAAACCTAAATCCCAGAATAGTGAAAAAAAATCTTAACAGTAAAAGAATGGCAGGGGAATCACCAAAAACAATTCATAACAATAAAAGAACAGCAGGGGGAAACATCAGCCCTTAACTCAAGCTTTACTATAGACCAGTAATGAAAACAACTGTATGGTATTGCTACAGGGACAGACATGTTGATCAACGGAGTAGAATTGGAGACCCAGGAATCAAACTATACACTTATGGACAGTTGATCTTTCACAAAGTAGCCAAAAATATATAATGGAAAAAAGAAAGCATCTTCAATAAATGGTGCTGGTAAACTGGCTGTCTGTATGAAGAAAAATGAAAAAAGAGCCATATTTGTCACTGTGCACAAAGCTCACACTAAAATGGATCAAGGCCCTAACCCTAACCCTAACCCTAACCAGATACCCTGAATCTAATAGATGAGAAGAAAGTGGAAAAGAGCCTTGATCTCATTGGCACAGGGGTAAATTTCATAAACAGAACTTCAGTGGCTCATGTTCTAAGATCATGTATTGATAAATGGGACCTCATGAAACTGGAAAGTTTCTGTAAGGCAAAGGACATATTCAATGAGACAAATTGGCAGCCTACAGATTGGGAAAAAATCTCCACTAACCCCACATATGATAGAGTGCTAATATCCAAGATATACAAAGAACTCAAAAAGCTAATCACACACACACACACACACACACACACACACACCAGAAAAACAACAACAACAACAAAAAAAACCCAACCAATCCAATAAAAAAATGGGGTATAGAGTTAAACCGTTATTTCACAACTGAGGATTCTCAAATGGCTGAGAAGCAGCCAAAGAAATGTTCAGAGTCCTTAGTGATCAGAGAAATGCAAATCAAAATGAGATTCCATCTTACACCAATCAGACTGGCTAAGATCAAAACCACAGGTGACAACACATGTTGGAGATGTGGAGAAAGAGGAACACTTCTCCATTGCTAGTAGGATTGAGAACTGGTGCAGCCACTCTGGAAATCAATCTGAGGTTCCTCAGAAAATTTGAAACAGATTTACCTGAGGACCCAGCTATACCAGTCTTAGGAATAGTTCCAAAAGATGCCCCACCATGCCAGAGAGGCACATGTTCCATTACTTTTATAGATGCCTTATTTGTGATAACCAGAAGCTGGAAACCACCTAGATGTCCCACAACAGAAGAATGGATTCAGAAAATGTCATTCATTTACACAATGGAATTCTAGTCAGCTATTAAGAATAAGAACATCCTGAGTTTTGCATGCAAATGGTGGAACTAGAAAATATCACCCTGAGTGAGGTAACTCAGACCCCAAAGTACATCCCTGGTATTTATTCACTAATAAGTGTATGTCAGCCAAAAAAAGTACAGAATACCCCAGATACAGTCCATAGAACTCAGAAAGCACAACAAGCTAAAGTACCCAAGTGAGGAAGCCTCTGTCCTATTTAGGAGAGAGAAGAAAGCAATCACAAGTGGGGAGGAAGGGAGGGATCTATGTGGAAATATGGATGTGGGAGGGTGAGGGAGAAGGGAGAAGTTGGGAACCTGATCTGGTATTGGGTGAGAGAAAAGGACTGAAGCCCTGAGAGTCAGCAGAAAAAATGGAAACAGGCAACCTTAGGAGATAGGAAGTTCAGGGGACCCTCCAGAATGCACCAGAGACCTGAGAGGTGAGATACTCTCAGGAGTCAAAGGGCAGGATCTTAGATGAAATGCCAGACAATAGGGAGAGGGAACTTCCACCTCCAGCAGGAAATCATGGAATCAAATGAGGGAGGGGGCCCATCCCACAGTCACAAATTCTGACCCATAATTGTTCCTGGCTGAAAGAATTACAGGGATGGAATTGGAGAGGATCCTGAGGAAAAGAAGGTCCAGAGACAGGCCCAAAGTGGGATCTAGCTCAAGGGGAGGTTCCAAGATATGACACTACTACTAAGGTTAGGAAGTGCAAGAGAGAGAGAGAGAGAGAGAGAGAGAGAGAGAGAGAGAGAGAGAGAGAGAGAGAGAGAGAGAGAGAGAGAGAGACAGAGACAGAGAGACAGAGACAGAGGCACAGAGACACAGAGACACAGAGACAGAGAGACAGAGAGACAGAGAGACAGAGAGACAGAGACAGAGACAGAGAGACAGAGACAACTACAAAGACAGAGACAGAGAGACAGAGACAAAGACAAAGACAGAGACAGAGACAGAAACAGAGAGAGACCTAGCATGACTGCCCTCCAAAAGACCCAAGGAGCAGCTAAAAGTGTCAGATGCAGATATTTTCACCCAACCAATGGACAGAAGCAGATGACACTGTTGTTGAATTAGGGAAGGCTGAAAGAAGCTGAGGAGAAAAACAATCCTGTAGGAGGACCTGAGATCTCTCCTACACTGAACCACCAACCAGGCAGCATACACCAGCTGATATGAGACACCCAACCCACATACAGTAGAGGACTTCCAGGTCTCTGTTCATTCAGAGATGATGCACCTAACCCTCAAAAGACTGGAGGCCCCAGGGTGTTTAGAGGTCAGATGGGTTGGAGGATGGGGATATCCAGGTGGAGACAGGGAACTGGGGAGGAGGTATAGGATGTGGAACAGTCATAGGATGAACAGTGAGGGGGGGAAATAAAATTAATGAATTGAATTAAAAAAGAAAGAAATTAAAGCCTGATAGATATAAGTTGGAATCTCAAAGTAGTCTTGATATGTATTTCCCTTCCAGGGCCAGCCCCATTGGGGGTCTTCTACTTTGTAAGAGGAGGATGAAGGGAGCCTGCAAAGGGTAAGACTTGGTCTTATGATATACAGGCATAAGACTTTGTCTTATTAGATATTTAGAGTTGCTGTTTCATAATAAAAGTTTACTTATCTGAGTCTAAGTTACCTTGCTACTGTAGCTGACCTGCCTTCTGTGATTCTCTGAGGCAAGAAACTGCAATTTCTGGCATTTAGCCCCTCTTCCTAAAAACAGTAAAGGATTAAGTAAATAGCCTTGATACTATCTCAGCAGGAACTGCTCTTCTGTAACTTTCAGGCCACTCTTCAGAAGTAGCAGGAAGAAAAAGGGACTCTTAGAAAAGTGATTATAGCATTTATTACCAAGTTATAAAACATTTTCTATGAAAGGTAACTAAGGGGAAAAGCAGAAAGATCCTAAGTGGGGAAAATATTTCTAAGTGGGGAAAGGGGGCAAAAATTTGAATAAGGGACAGGAATCTTCTAAGGGAAAAAATTCTTCTCTATTGGCCTCTCATCTCTTTGTCCTCAGCACTTATACATCTTTCAGAATACATGGTCCCATGTTACACAGTTAATCACAAGTTCACATAAAAGATCATATAATAAATTGAAATTGGAGTGTACAGGAGAGAATGTTTACATGCAAATTCATTAGGAGTAATTATCTGGCTAAACATTCATCACCTATTACAAGCTCCACAGGTTCAGTGAAGGCTTAAAACCATAACTAAGTTATTAGTGAAGTTTTGTAGAGATCAACCCAGTCCATATTTTATCCTCTGTCCTAGCACCTCTAATAAATCATTAGTTCCCATTTTATGACATTTGGTTAATTGTTTTACAACCTTTTGTAATGTGCTCTTAGTAGGAGAAAGTCTGGTTACTAAGAGCAGTTAACTTGTGACACTTTGTACACTAGCAGAGTTCTCATTGTAGTTTTGACTATCAGAAAAGGACCTAATAGCAGTCCCACTATAAAAAAGCTTAATAATCACAGATACAATTCAGGAAATTCTTATAGGATCATCACTGAGATTTAAGAAGTCATCTTCTTGTCTATATAGCATCACTACAAGACAGTACATCTTTGTGGATCTGCAGAGATCTGCTTCAAAGGGTTGTGATATTACTTAATGATTGTTATATATGTTTAATAATAACAGAAGAAGCATATTATTAGCAGTAATCTTTCCTAAAATGAAGTCTCTTAAGGCCTTGCCACTTAAGAGCAAACCTATTGCAGATTATATAATAATCTGAAGCAGGCCATCTCAGGAAGACCACCTGCTAGTTACTAGCTTGTTCCATTATGGCTCCTAACAATCAAGAGTTGATAAATGGGACCTCAAGAAATTGAAACGCTTCTCTAAGGCAAAAGACATAGTCAATATGACAAAGAGACAAACTACAGATTGGGAAAAAAATCTTTACTAACCCCACATCTGACGGAAAGTAATATCCAAAATATATAAAGAACTCAAGAAGCTAACCTTCCATAAACCAAACAATTCAATCAAAAAATGGGGCATAGAGCTAAACAGAGAATTTACGACAGAGGAATCTCAAATGGCCAAGAAGCAGTTAAAGAAATGTTCAAAGTCCTTGGTGATCAGGGAAATGCAAATCAAAAGACTCTGAGACCCTGAGATTCCACCTCACACAAGTCAGAATGGCTAAGATCAAAAACTCAGGTGATAGCAGATACTGGTGAGGATGTAGAGAAAGAGGAACACTCCTCCATTGCTGGTGGGATTGCAAGCTGATACAAACACTCTAGAAATCAGTCTGGTCATTCCTTAGAAAGTTGGACATATTACTACCTGAGGACCCAGCTATACCACTCCTGGACATAAATCCAAAACATACTCCAATATGTAATAAGGACACGTGCTCCACTATGTTCATAGTAGCCATATTTATAATAGCTAGAAGCTGGATAGAACCCAGATGTCCCTAAACAGAGGAATAGATACAGAAAATGTGATACATTTACACAATGAAATACTACTTAGCTATTAAAAACAATGATTTCATGAAATTTTCAGGCAAATGGATGGAACTTGAAAATATCCTAAGGTGACTCAGTCACAAAAGAATACACACAGTATCTACTCACTGATAAGTGGATATTAGCCTCTAAGTATGGAATACCCGAGATTCAATTCACAGACCATATGAAGCCTAAGAAGACGGAAGGCTAAATTTGGATGCTTCAGTGCTTCTTAGAAGGGTGAACCTTAGAAAAATGGAGCAAAGACTGAAGGAAAGGCCATTCAGAGACTGTCCCAACTGGGGTTTTATCCTTTATATAGAAACCAAACCCAGGTGCTACTTTTGATGCCAGGAACTGTTTTCTGAGCGAAGCCTGATATGGCTGTCTCCTGAAAGGCTCTGCCAGTGCCTTTCCTATACAGAGGCAGATACTCACAGCCAACCATTGGACTGAGCTTGGGAGTCCCTGATGGAGGAGTTGGAGAAGGGACTGAAGGAGCTGAGAGGGTTTGTAGTCCCATGGAGAGATCAACAGGGTCAACAGGTCAGACTTCTCAGAGCTGCTGAGGACTGGACCACCAACCAAAGAGTACACATGGAGGGACTCATGGTGTTGGCTGCATATGTGGCAGAGGATGGCATTGTTGGACATCAGTTGGAGGAGAGGCCCTTTGGCCTGAGGGTGTTTGATGCCCCAAGATTGTGGGATCGGGAGATTGGGACATCCTTTTGGAGAAGGGGAAAGAAGAATGGTTCCAGGGAGGGAACATGGAAGTGGGTTCCAGGGAGGGAACAAGGTAGGGAACTCTCACAGATGCAGGGTGAGAGGAATGGGATAGTGATTTTCTGATATGAAAACCCTGAAAGGGGAAAACATTTGTAATAAAAACAAAACCAAAAATGACCCTTATATTCTTCCTTACACCAATCAGAATGGGTATGATCAAAAACTCAGGTTACAGCACATGTTTAGGAGGATGTGGAGAAAAAGAAATAATCCTCCATTGCTAGTGGGATTGCAAACTGGTACAACCAATCTGGAAATCAACCTGGAGATGCCTAAGAAAATTGGATATAGATCTAACTGAAGTGCCAGGTATACCACTCTTGAGCATATACCCAAAAGATGCCATGCCATGCCCCAGGGGTATATGCCCCACTATTTTCAAAGCAACTTTATTGTGACATCCAGAAGGTGGAACTAACTCAGATTTCCTACAACAGAATGGATTCCTACAACAGAAGAATGGATTCATGGAAAACGTGGTTCATTTACACAATGGGTTACTGTTCAGCTATTAAGAATGAGGACATTATGAGTTTTGCAGGCAAATTGATGGAATTATAAAATATCATACTGACTGAAGTAAGTTAAATCTAAAATGGCATGCATAGTATGTACTCACTAATAAGTGGATATTAGCCAAAAAAAAATACATAATATCCAGGAGATAATCCACAGAAATCAAGAAGGTTAACAAGCCAAAGGGTCTAAGTGAGGGTGCTTCAATCATACTTAGGAGGTTGAAAAAAAAGCAATCATGGGGACAGAGGGAGGGATCAACAGAGAAGGGGGAAGGGAAAAGGGGACCATGATCAGACATTGAGGGGGGTAAATAGGATAGAATCCCTGGGCTCCAGTAGGAGGAATGGAAATATCCAATTTTGGGGATGGGAGGTGGAAAGACCCTCTAGAATGTACTTACAACCTGGGAAGTGAGAGATTCAGAGGCCTCAAAGCATGCAACTTTAGATGAAATTCTCAACACTGGGGAGAGGGAAAATGTTGAGTCCACTTCCAAGTAAAAGACAGGACATCAAGTTGTGGGATAGGCTTGGCATACTGCAGTAAAAAAAACTCTGATCCTGAATTATTCTTTTCTAAAAGAACTTCAGGGACAAAAATACAGAAAAGACTGAAGGAAGTGACCTTGGGATCCATCTCAAGGGGAGGCTCCAAGACCTGATACTTTTACTGATGCTATGGTGTCCTTATACAGACAGGGGCCTAACATGCCTGTCTTCCTAGAGACCCAACAAGTAGCTGACTGAGATAGATGTAGATACTTACACTCAACTAATGGACTGAAGTTGGAGACCTCTGTGGTTGAATTAAGGAAAGGTTGAAAGAAGCTGAGGAGGAGAGCAACACCATATTAAGACTAGCAGTCTCAACTACCTCAGACTCTGAGATGTCTCAGATATTGAGCCATCAACAAGGCAACACACACTTGCTAATATGAGGACCTCAACATATACATATACAACAGAGGCCTGCCTGGTCCGGCTTAAGTGAGAGAAGATGCATGTAACCCTCAAGAAACTTGAGTTACAAGAGATTAGGTATGTTAGTCAGCTGGTGCACTGTGCAGGTTGGAGGTTGGGGGGTTGGGGGATTGGAGCATACTCTTGGAGAAGGGGAAAGAAGAATGGTATGAGGAATTGTGGCAGGGTGGACTGGGAGGGAGATAATGACTGGAGCTAAAGAAGTGAGGTTAATAATGAACATTTTATAAAAAAATGTAAAAAGAAAGTACCCTGCAGCCAGATCTTATGGAGGCATTTTCTGTTTTTTT
>NW_022196904.1:11658590-11660914 GCF_008632895.1 Mastomys coucha
ACTAGCTGTCAACTTGTAGTTTCGGTTTGAGAATCTCCGAGAGCACAGCAGGGCTTCCCACAATATAGTACAATTCCATTATAGGGTATGGGTCATAGCATGTGTATGGAGGTCAAAAAGAAGTTTGTGAGGATTCCTTACTCTTTTCTGCTTTCTGGATGATATGCAAGGAACACATTACATCCCCCTTGCAAAGAAGTTGCCTATATCTGCTATGCCAGCTATTAACTTGTAACATTTGTTTCCACCCTGACCATAACAACCCATGATGTAGCATTTTCCTATAAGTAAGCAGAACTGTATTGAAGAATTGAGGCTTTTATTTTCATCAGATTTTAGGATCTTACAGGGATACTTCTATGTTCTCTTGTCTTTGTACTTTGTGTGACTTAAGGTCAAGGTATAAAGCTTCTGTTTTATTTCAGGTCCGGTTTCTATCAAGTCTTGAGCTATGGAGGAAACTGAGTAAGTAAAGATACTTGCCACCAAACATGTGGAACTAAGTTCAATCTTGGCAAAGTTGACCTCTGACCTCCACATATACTCCACGATGATAGCAACCACAAAATACATTAATGTACCTTTAAAATCTTTTTAATATTTCAAATACATAGAATGATTAAAAATGATAAAGTACCATTCCAGTTGTGTCAAATATTTTAAACAAGAAATAAAATCTAGATGAAACTAGGATTTTTTATCATTCATGTTTGTCTCCAAAATTTATTATTACGTTCTACTCTGGAGTGTAAAAGTCCACCCTTAGTCTCATTTTCTTACTCTGTAATATTAGAGATCTGCAGTTTGCACTTATGAAGAAATGATAGAGACAAGCTATGCTCTCCTATTGGAAAATGACTTAGATAAACTAAGAATTATCCTACTTATACCATCAGACTCCTACTTACACCATAAGAACCCAGTTCTTCCACCAGAGGAAGCCCTAGAAACCCAAACACACCTAAAAACCAAGATGATAACCTAAAATCCTATCTCATGAAGACAATAGAGTCCTTTAAGGAGGATATGACTTACTGAAAAAACACAGAAAAATACAGGTAAACAGGTAGAAGCCCTTAAAGAAGAAAAAAACAAAATAAATCCCATAAAAATACAAGAAAACACAATCAAACAGGTGAAGGATTGATTAAAATGGCCCATGGTCTAAAACTTGTAGTGCAAAGAATAAAGAAAACATGAATGGAGACAACAATAGAAGTGGAAAACCTAGGAGAGAGGTCAGGAGCTACAGATGCAAGAATCAACAGCAGATTACAAGAGATAGAAGAGAGAATCTCAGGAGCAGAAAATACTTTAGGATATAATGACAAAACGATCAAAGAAAGTTCAAAACATAAAAGGCTGTACTTTGTTTGTTTGTTTGTTTTTTATTTTATTAAATATTTTCTTTATTTATATTTCAAATGATATCTCCTTTCCCAATTTCCCCTCTGGAAAAAAAAAAAAAAAACAACCTGTTCCCTCCCCGCTCCCCCCTGCTCACCAACCTATTCTCTCACACTTCCTGACCCTGGCATTTCCCTACACAGGGGCATAGAACCTTCATAGGAACAAGGGCTTCTCCTCCCATTGATGACTGACTATGCCATCCTCTGCTATACATATGCTGCTGGAGCCATGATTCCTACCATGTGTACTCTTTTGTTGGTAGTTTAGCCCCTGGGAGCTCTGAGGGTTCTAGTTAGTTCATATTGTTGTTCGTCCTAAGGGGCTGCAAACCCTTCAGCTCCTTGGGTCCTTTCTCTAGTTCCTTCATTCGGGACCCGATGCTAAGTCCAGTGGATGGCGGTGAGCTTCTACCTCTGTATTAATCGGGCACTGTCAGAGCTTCTCAGGAGACAGGTATATCAGGCTCCTGTCAACCAGCACTTGCTGGCATCCACAATAGTGTCTGGGTTTGGTGATTGAATCTGGGAAGGATTCCCAGGTGGAGCAGTCTCTAGATTGTCTTTCATTCAGTCTCTGCTCCATAGTTTGTTTCTGCAATTTCTTCCTTGGTTATTTTGTTCCCTCTTCTAAGCATGAACGAAGTATCCACCCTTTGTTCTTCCTTCTTGAGTTTCTTGTGGTTTGCAGATTGTATTTTGGGTATTCAGAACTTCTGGGCTAATATCCACTTATCAGTGAGTGTATACCATGTGTATCCTTTTGTGATTGGGCTACCTCATTCAGGATGATATTCTCCAGATCCATCCATTTCCCTAAGAATTTCATAAATTTATTTTTTTAATAGTGGAGTAGTACTCCATTCTGTAAATGTACCACATTTTCTGTATCCATTCCTCTGTTGAGGGACATCTGGG
>NW_022196904.1:11661030-11670901 GCF_008632895.1 Mastomys coucha
CATAGTGGAGCATGTGTCCTTATTACATGTTGGAACATCTTCTAGGTATATGCCCAGGAGTGGTATAGTTGAGTCCTCTGGTAGTACTATGTACAATTTCCTGAGTAACTGCCAAACTGATTTCCAGAGTGGTTTTTGCAATCCCACCAGCAATGAAGGAGTGTTCCTCTTTCTCCACAGCCTCGCCAGCATCTGCTGTCACTTGGGTTTTTTATCTAAGCCATTCTGACTGGTGTGAGGTGGAACCTCAGGGTTGTTTTTATTTGCATTTCTCTGATGACTAAGGATGTTGAACACTTCTTTAGGCGCTTCTCAGCCATTCGATAGTCCTCAGTTGAGAATTCTTTGTTTAGCTCTGTACCCCATTTTTTAATAGGGTTATTTGGTTCTCTGGATTCTAACTTCTTGAGTTCTTTGTATATATTCAATATTATCCCTCTGTTGGGTATAGGATTGGTAAAGACCATAAAGAATTTCATATATTCTTCGATCTGATTAATTATATCCTTCATCTCACCACTACATCTTTGCATATATCACCTCATTTTCATATTCATTCTCTCCACTTCCATATTATAAGTGTTCTGTAATGTCTCTTTCCTTAAGTTGTCTTTCTTGTCCTCAACCTAATGGCCTCTTTCTAGCTTTCTGTCCTTTCTATGCACTTCAAGTTAAACACACTAAATATTTATCTAGGATACTCATATGACAGAGAACAAAAACTATTTGTCTATCTGTGCCTAGGTTACCATATTAAGTACATTTTCCAATTCTGTCTACTTTCCTAAGAAGCTCATAATTTTATTTTTATTTATACATGATTGCAATTTCATTGTGTACACACATCACAATTAAATTATTTATTTTTTAGTTGATAGGCACACAGGCTGAAACTGTTTCCTAGCTATTGTGGGTAGAGTTGTAATGAGCACAGATGTTCAACTATCTGTTAGTAGTATATACCTAAGTACGTAGGAATGTATACCTAAATACACAGTAGCACACATCCAAGGATGTAGTATTATACATCTAAGTACATAGTAGTGTGTATTTAAGTATATAGTAATATACTTATAAGTATATAGTAGTATGCATCTAAGTATGTAGTAGTATATACCTAAGTACATAGTAATATACACATAGCTATATATACCTTAGCAGTTTGAGTATATACTTAATATTGGAAAACTGGGTCACATGGAAATCTGTTTTCAGCTTTTTGAGTAAACTCCACAGTGATTTCAATAGTGACTGGGTGAGTGTGCATAACCCCTTTCCCCCACATTTTCTTTTTAAAATTTTTAAAAAGTTATGAAACTTTAAAAATTTTTAAGTTTAATATAAAGAAACCTCAAATAAATATATAAAATACACCAAAAACTAATGATTCTCACACTCCATAAAACTTTATGCATTTATATATAGATAGAATTGGTATTTAAGAAGAAGCTGTGAAACTTCACATTAAGTGTTACACTTTCAAAATCATCTCAATCACTCAAATATCCACAACCAAACCCAAAACTCCATGACAGATATATTTCTCTGATTTTTTTCTCAATTTCTCAATTGTAGATAAAAAGCTATTAATGTTTGTATGTTAATTTTATATCTCATCACTGTGATAAAAGTCTTTATCAGATCCAAGTATTTTCTGCTAAACGCTTTCAGAACTCTTATTGATAGAATTGTATCATCTAAAAGTAAAGGTACTTTGATATGCACATATTATACATTACCTATTATGTATTAAGCCTTTATATTTATATTATATATCCCTCCCCACACACATACTCTCTCTCTCTTTGTCTCTCTCTTTGTGTATGTGTACGTGTGTGTGTGAGTATGAGTGTGTGTGTGAGTGTGTAGTTGGGAAGTCCATGAGTGTGTGTGTGAGTGTGTAGTTGGGAAGTCCATGTATGACCAAATGTGCAGACAGAGGCCAAAGGATAATTTCTACTATGTGGATTTAGGGCATCAAGTTTAGCTGCAAACACCATTTCCTCTTGAGCCATTTCACTACTCTTTGATGTGTTTGACTTGTTTGATGTATTCCTAAATTTGGCTAGAAATTATTTTATTGAGAAGTTTTGCCTCTATATTCATCATGGATTTTGGTCAACACTTTTCTTTTTTGATGGATATTTGTCTGATTTTGTATTATATGCCTTTTTTTATGGAATGATTTGAGAACCTAAGTGTTCTCTGAATGAATGTCTGGTAAAATTCACCTGAGGGTTTTTTTTTTTTTTTTTTTTTTTTTTTTTTTTTTTTTTTTTAGTTAGAGATTATGTTAACTTTTGAAAATTCATTGATTGTTATAAGCCTGTCTATTTTAAGTTTATTTTGTTTACTTGTAGAAGTGTTATCCTTCCATATATGTGTTTTTGCTTCAGGTGACCTGGTGTCTAGGTTTTGATAGGACATTGTGAACTACCAGGTATACTGGAAACTGAATCCTTGTCCTATAGTAGAATATTGAATGATTTTAACTACTGAGCTTTCACTCCATCTGTACCTGCTTAATTGTTTTAAATGTAATATTAGTTTCATTTTGGTAATTTTCATATTTGTACAAATTCATCCATATCTTTTAGGTTTTTTAGTTTAGTGGCATGCTTTTTAAAGTAACTAAAAATTTTGGAATTTCACTTGTGCTGTCATAATGACTCCCCTTTCATGTCTTACTTTATTGGTTTTGGCATTTGCTTTTTTTTTGGTTAGTACAAATAAGATTTGATCAATATAGTTTATTTTGGAAAGAAATAACTCTCTTTCACAAACTCTATATTGGTTTACTTATTGTGGCTGTTTTCTTTTCCCTAATATCTACAGTGATGTCACTCAGCTCTTTCCAGTTACAAAGTTTGGTGTTTGCATTGTTCTTTTTCCAAATCCCCAAGGTGAACCATTAAACTATTGTATTAGCAGTCTCTTTGGTTTCTTAATACAGTTACTTTGAGTTTTGAATATTTCTCTTAGAACTTTTTTCATTTTATCCCACAGATAAAGGTATTGTTTTATCTTCAGTTGATTGTAGGAGTCTTTCTGTTTCTTAACTTTTTCAAGAACTCATTCAACATTCATTTGTGAGTTTTTTAAGTCTCCATGAGTTTGTTTGCACTCTGGAATTTCTCTTCTCATTTATTTGTAATCATTTCATTCTTTTCAAGTAGAATATAAGAAATTATTTTAACTTATATTCCTTAAGACTTTTCTTTGTGTCCTAATATACATCTACTTGAGTGGTAGTTCCATGAGCTGCTGAGACAAATGTGCATTCTTCAGTGTTCAGATTTAGTGTTCTATAGATATCTGTTAGCCTCTTTTATCTGGGACATCACTTAATTCTGTTTAGTTTTTTTTTAAGATTTAGTTTTTATTTATTTTATGTGTATGAGTACACTGTAGCTGTACAGATGGCCATGAGCCATCATGTGTGTGGCTGCTGGGAATTGAACTCAGGACCTCTGCCAGCTCTGCTTCCTCTGGACCAATTACTCTGACGTAATTCACTGTAGCTGTCTTCAGATACACCAGAAGAGGGCATCAGAACTCATTCCGGATGGTTTTGAGTCACCATGTGGTTGCTGGGATCCAAAATCAGGACCTTTAGAAGAGCAGTCAGTGTTCTTCTGAGCCATCTCGCTAGCCCTCTGTTTAGTTTTTAATGAGATGAGATGTCAACTGTTCAGAGTGTGATTACTGTTTGTGACTTTATATCTACTAGCATTTTCTGTGTAGAACTTGGTGGACCTGTGATTAGAATTGCACTGTCCTCTCCATGCATTATGCCTTTAATCAACACAAAGTGAGGTTTATCACTTCTCACCAGATTTTGACTCAAGTGTGTTTGGTACAAATTAAATAAGCAACATTTGCTTGCACTCTAGTTCCATTTGCCTGGAACACTTTGTTTGAGCATGTCATTGTAAGATCTGGTCTATCTTTTATCATAACATACAGCAAATATATACTCCTTACTTTTTGATACAATCTCCTAGCCTGTGTCTTTTGATTAAAGAATGGACATTTATATACAGTTATCATTGAAAGGAATCTAATGACTCCATTCATTTTAATGATTCTGCCAACATACACAAGCTGTTCATTTGTTTCTAGTTTAACTATTAATCTTGTTTGGTTTCTGGTTTCCTCTGATAAAATACTCTTACCAGAAGCAAATTAGGAGCAGAGAGTGTTTATCTGACTTAAACTTTCAGTTCAAAAATCTACCTACAGGAGAAGTCAGTGCAATATCTCAAGATGGAGCTGAAGTGAAACCATCATACAAATCAGCTTACAAAGAGAATGGCATAGTCAGTCACCAATGGGAGGAGAGGACCTAGGTCCTATAAAGGTTCAATGCCCCAGTGTAGTGGAAAGTCAGGGCCAGGAAGAAGGAGAAGGTGGGTTGGTGAGCCAAGGGAAGAGGAGATGAAACCGGGTCTGTTTGTTTTGTTTTTCAGAGGGGAAACCGGGAAAGGAGAAATCACTTGAAATGTAAATAAAGAAAATATCTAATTAAAAAAATCAGCTTACTGTTTAATCAGAGTCTCACTCTGTTAGTTTTCTCATAAAGAAAAGTTCCATAGGTTTATGCTGTGTGCCCTACAACCTCAATGATCAATAAAGAAAATCACTCAAATACACAGTCAAAGGCAAATCTGATGAGGACAATCTCTCATCTGAGACTCTAAGGTAACACTGGGATGTATCAAGTTGACTACTGAGACTAACTTATACTGTTGTGGTTTTAAGAATACAATTGTTTATCTCAGGTCTATTTTGTAGAACAAACTTGATGGCTATTAATTCATATCACACATTTTTCAACATATAAAGTTTTTTTATTTCTCCTTCAGTTATGACAATTAGCTCTGCTAGGTATACGAATCTTGACTTGTCAGTGGTTGTCTTTTTAGAAATTGAATTACACATTTCCAGCCTTTACAATTAATAGTTGATGAATCTGTTATTCTGAGAGACCTTCTTTTATATTTGGCTTAGCAATTCTCTCTTACTGATTTCAATGTATTTTCTTTGTTTACACAGTCATGAGAAGGTGAGATTAAATATGTAGGCCTTTGCTTTTTTGCCTTCACCTAGAGTTTTCCTCCATTGTACTTCTCAGGATCCCACTGAGTAAGGAATGGTGCTGCCCACAATGTACCTCATCCTTCTACATCATCAATTAACAATGAGGACAATGTTTCAAAGACATACAGACAGGTCAATGTTATCTACATGATGCCTCATTAAGACAGTTTTCTGGGGTATTTATAGATTATGCCCTATTTCCTATATCTTTTTTTTCCTATAAATATATTTTCTTTATTATTATCTGAGGTGTATATGTGCATAGTGTCTGTGTGGATACACATATGTCACAGACCATTAGTGAGAACATGAGGGCAATTTTGTGGAGTCAAACATTTCCTTATAATTTATGAAGGTTAAGAGAAAGATCTGATCATAGAGCTTATATGATAAGCACTTTTATAGATTGAGCCATAAAACAATCCTACCATTCCCTTTTGAAAATCTATTTATTCTTTTATAATTTTGAATTTGTGCTAATTTCTGCTTTTTATTGTTCAATAAAGTTGCTCTTATATATTTCTCTTGAAAATGATATAATTAGAAGCTGGAGAAATGGCTCAATGATCAATAGCACTTGCTGTTTTTTTAGAGGAATGAAGTTTGTTTCCCAGTCCTCACACCCTGAGTGGGTCATGACTTTCTATAACTCAGAGAAACTGACATCCTCTTCTCTCTTATGCAATTGTACCCACACATATGTGTAATCTCACATAACAACACACAAGCATTTACAAAATAAAAACTTAAATTAAATCTTTATAAAGGAATTTATTAACTTCAACTTTCTAGGGCTTTCCATTTTCTCTGAATGTTCATGTACATAATTGTAAAATGCGGCATTCCTTTCATTGATCTTCCTTTAACTGTTAAAATGCTAATGTTCTTTGGATTCACTCAGATTCTATATGATCTATCTTTGTATGAAATGTTTATAAATATATTTTTTAACACTTTAATAATTCCATATAATGCATTTTTATTACATCTATTCCCTTCCCTGATTCCTCCCATATCTTTCTCTTATTCCATAAGCATGCAAATTTGTATATTCATTTTTTAAAGAATTATTTTTATTTTATGTTAAGGTGCATTTTGCCTGCATATATGTATGTGAACCACATGTATCTATTACCCACAGTGCCCAGGAGTACATCAGATCCTCTGGAACCGAAGTTACAGAAAATTGTGAGTCACCATGTTAGATACCCTCTCACTTCAAGTCCCATTAATTCTTAAAATTGTCCATTCCAATTAAAGCTGTCTATACATTTTTGGGTATATGAATATACAGGGGAGTTGGATAAACACTCATAAAGTTAACTGGCTCTCTTCAGGAAGCAATCATTCACTAGTAGTTCTTCAAATTTGGCTCATCATGACCAACCTCTAGCTCCATTCTGGCATTTAGTCTTGCTTAAGCTTGTACAGGTCTTGCACATGTCACAACTGCTGAGTTCATATTTCCATCTGCCATGAAGTGCCCAGAAATCACTGTTTTAGTAAACTTATCCAACACCTCTGCCTCTATTATATGTCCCAACCCATCCAAAATGATCCCTGAACATTGGAGATAAAAGTTTAATATAGCAACCCAATTTAATGCTCACTACTCTAAAGTCTCTTATTGTCTGCAAATTTAAGAACTGTGGGTTATTGAATTAATCACTGTTTACTACATGGATAAACTTTTCTGATGGTGGTGAGAGATGAACTAAACTATAATGAAAACTGATTATGAGTTGATTTCTGAAGAATTTTTGAAAAAATTGATTCTTGGAATAAATAGGTCTTAGATATTGGAACTGGTGTTCTTCAGAAGTAACATTAATCAGCATCATTTATTGACTCCTTTTTCCTGAGTTATCTGTTTCAGAATTTCATTTAGACAAGCATTAGACCTTCCTATGTTTGTATTTAATTTATTTTTCACAACATTTTGTGTTTTACATAGTATTTTATTCTTTGATAATTGAAAAGGTGAAGATAGTGTATCATGTTCTGCTAGATTTTCCAGTAAGCACTCCAACACACTATACATTCCACAATATGCCCATACCACAACTTAACATTTTTAAACAATACAACCCACTGAGGCTTATTTGTGATGCTCATATGTGCATGGATGTGTGGCCATCCATGTGGGCATACGAAAAATTATAGTTGTGCTAGAACAAAAGTGTGTGGAAGTCTTTCTCATCTAGTAGTCATCAACTGCAAATAGATCTTCAGTGAGGAGTGGGGACTCAGGACACCCTTCCCCCATCCATCCTGGGATATTAACAGGCTTTTTGTTATGCAGTTTTTCTGCAGGCAACCATAAATGGATATGAGCACATTTATCTAATGGCCAATTCATGTTCAGAGGGCAATATTCACACAGGACAATTTCAAAACACTCTACCCCATTCTCTAACTTTTACTGTCTACTTCCTGTTCCATGATATTTCCAGAGCATTGGGTAGCGAGTGATAGAGATAACATCAATGACTGAGCACTCACAATTATGCTACATATTTTGATTTCTTATGAGTCTCTGCATTAACTAAAACCAGATGCAAAAAAAAAATCTCTAAAAAAGATAAAGAACCGGCAAATCCATGGGTATAAATACAAATTTTTAGATGGTATTTTGACAATATGACCATTTAGGAAAATGAGTGTAAGAACCCTAGTTTATAGCTATGATGTCTCCAGCCATGGGTTCATGACCAGGTTTATAGTACCAGGCATGAATTCGATCCCAAGGCTCGAGCCTCAAATCCAATTAGACATCATTTAAGTTACCCCATTACAATTTTAACATTATTGCACTACTAGGCACATCTGAACAGACACATGTGAATTGTAGCATGTGAGATGAATGCAGGATAAGAGCATTATGTGTAAAATCAGGAACTAAAAATTGTAAAATAAGAAATGAAAAGGATACCCCCATAGAGAATTGCAGATCTGCCTCCAATAAATGTGCTAAGGTAATTCTAAATATATATATATATATATATATATATATATATATATATATATATATATATGGACAGTAGAGATAATAGAGTTCTGCCAAAATACTTGATCAGACATCATAAATGTTTTGCAATTTAACTATCCTAGTGATATATGTACTTTTTTTTGCATTTGAAGACAACTTTTATTTTGGGGATTATTTTTCTTATACCAGAATAACACATAGCCAGTATGCCATGTACCTCTGGAAATCAGGTCACTGATGGGGGACACCAACTTCATGACCCATTTGCTTCACTATTGCATTATAGAGGATGATGAAATTCATATATCTGGAAACAATTTTGAAAGGAAAAAGTATATAAAGATAATATTTGTCTTCTCAATTCTTCTATCAGATTGGTACCATTTTGAATCATGACAGTATGAGCAAATCAAAGATTAATGGTAAAACAATTTCATTATTTACCATTAGATAACTGAATTCCCTAAATCAAAAAGCATTAAGAAGCTGTATTAAGTGTTATACTTGCCTTAGCCAGGAAGAATTCACTATACCTATTCTCCCATATCCTTTAATTGTTCTTCTCTCAAGACACAAGTAAAATATCTTTTATTGCCTCTGGAGAGCTACTTTGTCAGCTTTACCCTGGAGACTCAATCATTGAAGTTCTTGAGATGAATCTGGTCTAAAACTCCAAGCATTAATTTTCCACATGTAATTGTAGTTTTTATAATTCCATATTTAGACACTATAGGAAATGCAGACTAGAGAGATGTTCACCCTCCTTCAGCCACTATTTTGTTGACAAGAATTTTGTAAAGGCAATGCTGCAATCAAGAAATGTGTGTAGGAAGTTTATATCTCCTGACAAACCTCAAAAGTCCCAGCCCACATTACTTCACACTCTATGGTTTCTGGACACATAGTACCTGGGTCATTACACATTTTCACTGGTATCTTAGAAGACATTATTCAGACACACAAAGGGAAGATAACTTAAGAACAGAGGAAGAAGCCTGCCATCTGCAGCCTCCCCCCAAATAAGCCTACAATGGTCTGGACAACACCCTGATGTGAGACCTCCAGCCTCCATAATTATGAGGAAGTTCCTTCACTTTCTTTCTTTCTTTTATTTTAAATCTCTTTTATTTTTTTCTATTTTATTGGGTATTTTCTTTACTTATGTTTCAAATGTTATCCCCTTTCCCGGTATTTCTTCTGGAAACCCCCTATCCCATGTCCTTCTCTCTGCCTCTTTGAGGGTTCTCCACCACCCACCCACTCCTACCTTCCTGCCCTGGCATTCCTCTACACTGAACATAGACATCACATGTTAGGATTATCCGACTTATAACATACAAGAGATTGGAGAAATTTTTGGAAAGAAGGAAAGAAAATGAATGTATATCTATAAGGTACACAAGAATTTGACATAGGTGAGTTAAAGCACAATCCCTTTCAGGGATGTTCCCATGGGAATAAGTTTTCAAAACTTTTAAATATCATGTGAACACTAATGTTTATGTTTCTGTTGTTCGATATCTCAATAGCTGAATGTGGTCATAGAATAAATCCTGTTGTGGAATTGTGAGGGTGATTTTTTTAAAAGGTAGTGTTACAAATACTACTAGTAGCAACATTAATGGTGGTTTTGTTGTTGGTGGTGACAGGGGTGATAGTGGTGGTAGTGGTGGTGATGGTGTGTATACCTTTCTGTTTATAGTGTCTTCAGAAACCAGAAGAGTACATTGGTTCTGAGGGACCTACAGTTGCATGTAGCTGTAAACTTCCTGCTTTGGGTCC
>NW_022196904.1:11673388-11700465 GCF_008632895.1 Mastomys coucha
TTGAACCAGCACCATCTCATGAAAATGCTGTCTATTTTCCACTAGATGGTTTTAGTTCCTTTGTCCAACATCATGTGACCACACATATGTGGGTTTATTTCTGGTGCTTCAATTCTATTCCAAAAATCCACCTGCCCGTCACTGTACGAATACCATGCAGTTTTTATCACAATTGCTCTGTAGTACAATTTGAGGTCAGGGATGGTGATTCTTCTAGCTGTTCTTTTCTCTATCATGGGTTTTTTGTTATTCTGAATGAATATGAAAATTGCACTTTCCAAATCTAGGAAGAATTGAGGTGGGATTTTGATAGAGATTGTGTTGAATCTATAGATTTGTTTGGGACAATGGCCATTTTAACTATATTACTCTTTCAAATCCATGAGGATGGGAGATCTTTCCATCTTCTGGGGTCTTCTTCTATTTCTTTCTTCAGAGACATGAAGTTCTTGTAGTACATATTTTTCGTTTGTTTGGTTAGAGTCACATCAAGATTTTATATTATTTGTGACTATTGTGAACAGTGTCATTTCCCTAATTTCTCACTCAGCCCATTTATTCTGTGAGTATAGAAAGGCTACTGATTTGTTTGAGTTAATTTTATATCCAGCCACGTTGCTGAAGTTGTTTATTGGCTTTAGGAGTTCTCTTTGAAAATTTTCAGGTCACATAAGTATGCTTTCAATATGTCACATAAGGTTGGGTATGGTGTGCCTCCATTTTCATTAAACTCTGAAAAGTCTTTATTTTCTTTCTTTATTACTTCTTTCATCAAGTTATCAGCTTCCATGTGTATATGGGCTTTCTGTTGTTCTTGTTATTGAAGACCAGTCTTAGTCTGTGGTGAACTGATTGGATATATGGGATTATTTCAGTCTTTCTCTATTTGCTGAGTCCTGTTTTGTTACTGATTTCATGGGCAATTTTGGAAAAGGTACCATGAGGTGCTGAGAAGAATCTCTTTTGTTTGAGGATGAAATGTCCTATAGATATCTGTTAAAATGATTTGGATCATAATTTCTATTAGTTTCACTGTGTCTTTGTTTAGTTTCTGTTTCCTTGATTGGTCCTTTGATGAGAATCGGTGGTTTTTGCCTCCCCCTGTTACTGTGTGAGGTGCAATGTGTGCTTTGAGCTTTAGTTAAGGCAGTTTTGTCAATGTGGATGACCTGGTACTTGGAGCATAGATGTTCAGAACTGAGAGTTCATTTTGGTAGACTTTTCCTTCGATGAGTATGAAGTGTCTTTCTTTTCTTTCTTGATTACTTTAGGTTGAAAGTCGAATTTTATTCAACATTAGAATTCTTACTCCAGCTTGGTTTTTGGGATCATCTACTTAGAAAAATATTTTCCAGCCTTTTCCTGCAGGGTTTGTTAACACTGGTGCTGGTGGAGGATAGGCAGCTCATTGAGCTCAGAACCCACCATGGACATGCAGGTGTCAGCCTACTGCAGAGCCTCCTGGGTTAAGACTGTACATGTCCTTCAGGTGACAGGCTCTGGCCAATGTCAAGGCACCCAGCCCCAGGGCCAGGCATGCCATCCCATCTGGCACAATGAGGGCCAGAAATTATTTTGAGAGCTTTTTGTGTTCTAGGCCAGCCTGGTCGCCATGGCAAGGCTAGCCAGGACTACATTGAGAGTCTCTATCTTAAAAAAAAAATGCAATTATTTTAATTGTATAATTTATGTAAATTTTAATACCAAAGACTAGTTTAATAATTTACTAACTTAGTAAAGTTAGTTATATTTGTTTTATCAATGTCAGGTATAATATACAGGAGTATTTTTAGTTCACTTAGGCATGTTCTTCCTCAATATTTTACAGGACAATTACTGAACAAGCTAACATTTCTTCTACCAAATGCTTAAGAAGATTCAAAATATACATTTGTTTAAACAAGTTTAATCATTATTATTGGAAATTTCATTTCAAATATAATGCCTTTTATTTTCTCTTCCCTTGAGATAATTTCTTAAGCCTTCCTGTATTGATCTGAACCTGGAGCTGAAACTCTACCACTGCACTTCATACCCAAATAGCAGCAGGATAGAGCTGGTCTCCCAGGAGTATGTACATGCCTGTGAGCACAAGTAAGCCTACCACTTCTGCTCAGAGGGACCTGGCAAGAGCTCTCAGGACACAGAAACTAAGGAGCAGCCTGGGACATACTCTTTCCAATTTCCATCTGCCCAGGAGCTGATCTTGTGTCAGAGCTTTCCATACCCTAATACCATCGGGAGAGAGCCTGTTTACCAGAAGTACTGACACACAGGCTTGCAGCGGGGAATAAGCTAAAGTCAGAGACACCAAAAGCAGATACCACCAGAGATAACCAAATGGCAAGGGTCAAGGGCAAGAACATAAGCAATAGACACCAAAGCTACTTGGCATCTCCAGAGTCCAGTTCTCCCAGCACAGCAAGCCTAGATACCCCAAAACACCAGAAAAGCAAGACTCTAATTTAACAGAGGACTTTAAGGAGGACAAAAATAACTGCATTAAAGAAGTATAGGAGATCACAGGTAAACAGTAGGAATACTTAAAGTGGTAACACATAAATCCCTTAAAGAATTACTGGAAAACACAACCAAATAGGTAAAGGAAGTGAACAAAAAAACATCCATGATCTAAAAATGGAAATACAAACAATAAAGAAATCACAAAGGGAGACAGCCCTGGAGATAGAAAACCTAGGAAAGAGATCAGGAGTCATAGATGCAAGCATCACCAACAGAATACAAGAAATAGAAGAGAGATTCTCAGGTGCAGAAGATACCATAGAAAACATTGACACAAAAATCAAAGAAAATGTAAAATGTAAAAACCTCCTAACCCAAAACATCCAGGAAATCTAGGATACAATGAGAAGACCAAACTTAAGGATACTAGTTAAAGAAGAGAGTGAAGATTCCCAACTTAAAGGGCCAGTAAATATCTTCAACAAAATTATAGAAGAAAACTTCCCTAACCTAAAGAAAGAGATGTCCATGCGGATATGTGTGTTTCTGTGTGATATGTTTTGAATGCCTATGCTGGGTGATTTGAGGGGAGCTCGACAACTTAGAACTCCTGATATGTTTGGCTGCTGAACTTCCCCAGTATAAAACAAAAATGGCTACACTGGACATTGCATGTATAATTGAATATACAAGGAAAGGACATTGTGTCTTTAAAATGGAAAATTAGTGGTCTGCAAGATTGGAACATTCTATTAAATGCAAATTTCCCAGACTATATGTCTGCATGTAGAATGGAACTTCTGAGCTTGGAAGGCTTTACCTGTCTGAGTCATTTGTCCTGTGATCCCCAAGGAGAGGAGCTCACTGTCCTGAAGCCCTGCTTAGTTTCCCAAGCTAATGAGGGACTCTGGGCAGGACTACCAACCAGGAACAATATTGAAAGGTACCTTGAAGGTTTTTGCAGGTGCATGTGTTACTAGCTGTGTAGAAGACCACAAGCCATGCCACTGTGAATGTGGACTTCTCTATTGGCAGAGCAGGAGGAGCAAGACTACTGAACTATCAGAGTCAGATCTGGTGGTACTAAGGTTGACTGATATAGTGACTGATGATGATGTGCATGTGAACTTCACTTGGGAAGAGTGGGCTTTGCTGGATCCTTCTCAGAAGAGTCTCTAAAAAGAAGTAATGCTGCAGACCTATAGAAATCTCACAGCTATAGGCTACATTTGGGAAGAACGTACTATTGAAGACCATTTTCAAAGTTCTAGAAGTCACAAAAGACATGATAGAAGTCATACTGGAGAGCAACTTTCTGAGATTATGTTATGTGATAAAGCCTTTGCATATCAGATTCATACCTAAAGGCATGAAATAACACTCAGTGGAGAGAAACCCTATGAATGTAACCAATGTGGCAAAGCCTTTGCAGGTAGCAGTGGTCTCAAATATCATTAAAAAAAAAACACATATAAGTGAGAAACTCTATGAATGTAAACAATGTGGTAAAGCCTTTGCAGAAAGCAGTGGCCTCCAATGTCACAAAAGTACACATACAGGAGAGAAACCTTATGAATGTAAACAATGTGGTAATGCCTTTTTAAAGAGGAATGTTGTCAAATATCAAAAAAGAATACATACATGAGAGAAACCCTATGAATTATAAACAACGTGGTAAAGCCTTTGCAGTAAGGAGTAATCTCCAAAGACATAAACGAGCACATATAGGACAGAAACTTTATGAACGTGACCAATGTTGTACAGCCTTTGCAGGAAACAGTAATCGACAATATCATAAATGAACAAGTACAGTAGGGAAATCTTTTGAATGTAACCAATGTGATAAAGCCTTTGCAGGAAGGAGAGACCTCCAAAGACATAAACAAACACATACAGGAGAAAAACGAAGGAATGTAACCAGTGTGGTAAAGCTTTTTCACAAAGCAGTGGTCACCAAAATCATAAATGAAGACATATAGGAGGTAAATTTTTGAATGTACTTAATATGGTTTTAATACTTTTTCACAAAGCAGTGGCCTCCAAATATATAGAGAAACACATATAGGTGAGAAACTATGAATATCATTAATGAGCTGAAGATTTTTTACATCAATCATCTTCAAATCCAAACAAGAAGATATACAGGAGAGAAATCTCCTGAATGTAATTACTGTGGTAAAGACTTTGTACAAAACACACATCTTACACATAAATGAATATACACTAGATAAAAATCCTATGAGTATAAATAACATGGAAAACCTTTTGCAAGTCACAGTAAGTACTCTCCAAGTAAGTAAAAGAAGACACACTTGAGGGAAACCCTATGAGCATCATCAATGGAATAAAACCATTGAACATTGAATAAAAGAAGACATACAGGTGAGAGACCCTATAAATATACACAATGTGGTAAAGCCTTTGCATGTCTGTCTTATTCAAATGCATAAAAGAAACCGTAGAGGAAAGAAATTCTGTGGGTGCATTTAATACATGCAGCCTTTACACATTTCTTCATCTTCATGAAACAATCCATACTGGAGAAAACTTTACGAATATATTTAAAATTGTAATGCCTTTTCAAATTTCCCAAGTCTTCATCATCATGAGTGAGAAGAACCGTATGAATGCATTCAACCTGGGGAAGCTTTTGTATATTTCTACAGTTATCATCATCATGAAAATATTCATACTGAACTGGGAATTGGTGGCACATGCCTTTAATCCTAGCTCTTGGAAGGCAGAGGTAGGCAGATTTCTGAGATCAAGGACATCCTGGTCTACAGAGTGAGTTTCAGGATAGCCAGGGCTACATAGAGAAACCCTGTCTCAAAAAAACAAAAAAAAAAGTAATCCTACTGGAGAGAAAGTCTATGAGTGTAAGCAATGTGGTAGAGCCCTTCTGGTATGGGGTTCTCTCATATCCAACAAAACTTATACTCAGGTAATGGAAATGACAGGAGTTTATTATAATAAGGTTGCTAGCTGGGTCATGACCAGAGAGCATACTCAGAACCTAATGTGTGACCCCTATACACACACCTCTCCACTGTAAGCCAGAATGTTATAGAACTGCCATTCTGCAGTCAAAAACTCTGGACCAGAATTGTTCCTGTGAAAGAATAGCAAGAACAAAATTGGAGAAGTCAGTTTTATGACTGAATATGGTGAGGATTCCCAGGTGGAGCAGTCTCTGGATTATCCTTCCTTCAATATCTGCTCCATAGTTTGTCTCTGCAACTCCTTCCATGGGCATTTTGCTCCCCCTTCTAAGAAGGATCTAAGTATCCACACTTTGGTCTTCATTCTTCTTGAATTTCTGGTGATTAGTGGATTGTATTTTGGGTATTCCGAGCTTCTGGGCTACTATCCACTTGTCAGTGAATGCATACCCTGTGTCTTCTTTTGTGATTGGGTTACCTCACTCAGGATGATATTTTGCAGATTCATCCATTTCCTTAAGAATTTCATAAATTCATTGTTTTGAATAGCTGAGTAGTAATCTATTATGTAACTGTGACACATTTTCTGTATCCAATACTCTGTTGAGGCAAATCTGGGTTGTTTCTACTTTCTGGTTATTATAAATAAGGCTGCTATGAAGGTAGTAGAACATGTGTCCTTATTACATGTTAGAGCATCTATGGGGTGTATGCCCAAGAGTGGTATAGCTGGATCCTCTGGTAATACTATGTCCAATTTTTTGAGGAACCACCAAACTGATTACCAGAGTGGTTGTACCAGCTTGCACACCCACCAGTAATGAAGGAGTGTTCCTCTTTCTCCACAACCTTGCCAGCATCTGCTGTCACTGAGTTTTTGATGTTAGCCATTCTGACTGGTGTAAGGTGGGATCTCATGGTTGTTTTGATTTGCATTTCCCTGATGACGAAAGATGTTGAACATTTCTTTAGGTGCTTCTCAGCCATTCAGTATCCCTCAGTTGAGAATTATTTGTTAAACTCTGTATCCCATTTTTTAATAGGTTTATATGATTCTCTGGAGTCTAACATCTTGAATTCTTTGTATATATTTGATATTATCCCTCTATCATATATAGAACTGGTAAATATCTTTTCCCAATGTATTGTCCTATTGACATTGTCCTTTGCCTTACAGAAGATTTGTAATTTTATGAGGTCCCATTTGTTAATTCTTGATCGTAGAGCATAAGCTATTGGTGTTCTGTTCAGGATATTTTCCCCTGTGCCCATGTGCTCAAGGTTCTCCCCACTTTCTTTTCTATTAGTTTCAGTGTATCTCATTTCATGCAGAAGTCCTTGATTCACTTGGACTTGAGCTTTGTACAAGGAGATAGGAATGGATCAATTTGTATTCATCTACCTGGTCACTAACAGTTGAGCCAGCATCATATTTCAAAATGGTGTCTTTTACCCACTGGATTGGGTTATCTCCTTTGTCAAAGATCAAGTGACCATAGATGTTTGGGTTCATTTCTGGGTCTTCATTTCTATTACAATGATCCACCTGCCTATTACTGTACCAATACTATGAAGCATTTATTACAATTTCTTTGAAGTACAGCTTTAGGTCAGAGATAATAATTCTACCAGAAGTTATTTTATTGTTGAGAATAATTTTTGCAATAAAAGGCTGCACTTTTACTACACATTTGCAGGGGTAATATTTCCAGGCAATACTCACTTTTTGTTTTTGGTTCATTTTCTGAAAGTCCCCAAGGTCTGTGTCAGTTGAGTCTTTTGGTCTTTTAGTTGAGTCCATGTTTTCTTTAGGTCCTTCAGTTCTTCTACCTCTTACACAAGGTTTCCTGAGCTCCATCTAATATTTGTCTGTGAGTCTCTGTAACTGTTTTCATTTGGTGCTAAGTAGAGCCTCTCAGAGGACAAGTATGCTAGGCTCCTGTCTGAAAGCATAACACCATATCATTAATAGTGTCAGGGATTGGTTCTTGCCCATGGTGTGTGTCTCAATTTGGGCCAGTTGCCACCTGGCCAGTCCTTCTGTCTCTGTTCTATCTTACAAGTTATACCTATATCTTCTAAACAGGACTTATTTTCAGTTGATGCTTTTGTGGGGGAGTTGCTGTCCTTATCTCTGAGTGCCCAGTCCACTCTGTGTGGTGCTATCTTTTTAACTGGTAGTCCTGGATTCTATAAGAAAAGAGGCTGGACAAGCCATGAGGAGCAGTCCAATAAGCAGGCCACTCTGTAGTCTCTGTAGCAGCTCCTGTCTCCATGTTCCTGTCCAGTTTGAGTTCCTGTCCTTTCTTCCTTCAATTATGGGTTATGATATGGCAGTATAAATGAAGTAAACTCTTTCCTCCTTAAGTTGCTTTGGTTATAGTGTTTCATCACAATTGTAGTCATTTTGCCTAATATTCCTTGTATTCTAATGCTAATTTGGATCCTACAGTACTAGTTGCACCAAAGATTCGAGGGTCTGCATTTAACACACTTGGTGACTCTACCCACAGTTTATTGTGGTTGGTAAATAAAGATGCCAACAGCCAATAGTTTAGAAAAGAGACATAGGTGGGGTTTAGATTTCCCAGGTGTGAGACCAAGAGGAACAAGAATAATGTGCAAAGAGAGAAAGGAGAAGATACCATGGTTTAGCTGAGCCATAAAATCATTGTCATTTGGACTGCCCAATTGGTTCTACATCAGCCCAGATGAAACATAGTAAGTAGTAAGTAATAACTTGGGATTATCAATAGGAAAGTAGATTCTAACTGCATGGAGGGTAGACAGCTGCCTATATATTATGGTACTTATGTCATATTCAAAATATAAAGGCTAATTTTGTTTTTCCTCTGGATCTCAACTACCAAAGGTGGGGTAGAAACCCTGGAACAAGATATTAAATATTTAATGCTACACACAGAAATCATAATCTTATCTTATTTTTCAGAGCTGAGGTGCAAACCCAGGGCCTTGCACTTACTAAGCAAGTGCTGTACCATTGACCTAAATCCCCAATCACAGCAATAATAATTATAACTAAGATAACTTGACATCAGGAATGGGGTATGGTGTACTGTTGTGATAGATATGACCATGGGTTTAGGGGAGGATTGTGGACTTTGGAAACAGGGGCTGGAAAATCCATAGAGTAATCAAACCTTGGTGAATACATTCTGATTTAAAAAAAAAAAAGAATATTAAGTGAAATGCAGAGGATGAAGCCTGGCTTGAGAAGTTCCAGGAGGAAGATAGAGAATCATTTAAGACTCTATCAGAAACATTGAATATATTAAATTAATAATCTGTAGTTCTGCACTGTAATGGCTATTCCTGGTTGTCAACTTGACTATATCTGGAATGAACTACAATCCAGAATTTTAGGGTTCAACTGTGATCCAGATCTTGAGGCTGAAAGACAAAGGTTTCTGACCTGGATCTTTGCATGGAGATTTTGAGGCATAGTGGCTATGAAAAGCTTAGACCCAGGCAAGGTTGTAAATGCCTTTCATTCAGGAGACTAAGGCAAGAAGATCTTTGAGTTCAAGGTCAGCCTATGACAAAACAAGTCCCAAATCCAGGCATGATGGTATATACCTTTAAATGGAGTTATACCTTCTACTGGAGACCTACATAAGGACACTGGAAGAAGGTAGATTCACTATTCTTCACCTGCTTGAATTTACTTGCCAGCACATCTGTTAGAATCTGTTTTTACAGAAGACCAGCTGAAAAAATTAATCTTGTGAAAATGAGCAACTACTAGATCTTTGTATTTCTCATTCACAGCTGACCATTTTTAGGGAGTTGGACTACAGACTGTTTTAAGTCATCATAACCAGTTCCTTTACTATATAGAGAGTATCTATAAGTCTGGGACTCTAGAGAGCCTTGACTAATACAGAAGTTTTTGCTGGAAGAGGTTATAGAGGAATAGAAGTATAAGGAATAATATTTTTAGCATCTGGGGTTGGTTTAATAATTTGACAATACCTTCTAATTTACTAGCTCCTTCAACTTGCAAAACCTCTCTAAATACTCTCTCTCCTGGGAGCTCAGAGAATATTGATGGCCTGTGGTGGAAACTATATTTCAAAATTAAAGAAGCTAATGTCTTTGATTATCTTGATCTATCAATTTTAATTGTCAAAGAATTAAGTGACCTGCTGTACCAAATTTTCTACAATTTCAGGGGGGGAATGAAACTTCAGAAAATAATTTTTCTGGCTTTTTGCTCTTAGTATCTCTGGAAAAGTAATGAAGGAAAAGAATGATCCTTCCAGTCACAATCTGCACCTGGGAGATAAGGCTATTCCACAGCCCTCTATAAACAGGTCCCACCAGAAAGAGAGGTGTTCTACCAGGAGTGCTCTTACTCCTGGGAACAGGGGTGAGATACCCACTTTCTCTCTAATAACTGTCCAATGTGGGACTGGCCAGGGGAACACAGGGCACAGGAACACCGCATCAGCTGGGACAGGATCCTTCCAGTTGGCATTTGCACCCAGAGCATAGAATGTTCCAAAGCCTATCATACAGAGGTAACTACAGGAAAGAGCTGGTCTCCCAGGAGGGTGGACACAGACTTACAGACCCCCATAAGTGACAAGCTCCAGCCAGAGACAGCAAGACTCACTAACACCAGATATAACCAAATGGTAAAAGGCAAGCACAAGAACCTTACTTGGCATTACCAGAATTAAGTCTTCCACAAGAGCAAGTACTGAATACCCCAAGAAAATGGAAAAGCAAGATTTGGATTTAAAATTACATCTCATGATGATGATAGAGGACTTTAAGAAAGACGTAAATAACAGCCTTAAAGAAATATAGCACGCATGTAAAAAGTAGAATCCCTTAAAGAGGAAAAACAAAAAAACCTTGAATTATAGGAAACCACAACCAAACAGGTGAAAAAATTAATAAAACCATCCATAAATCCAAAAATGAAACAATAAAGAAATCTCAAAAAGAGACGACACTGGAGATAGAAAACCTAGGAAAGAGATCAGGAGTCATATATGCAAGCATCACCAACAGAATACAAGATGTAAAAGAGAGAAACTCAGGTGCAGAAGATGCCATAGAGAACATTGACAAAACAGTCAAAGAAAATGCAAAATGCAAAATGGCCCTAATCCAAAACATCCAAGAAATCCAGGACATAATGTAAAGATCAAACCTAATGATAAAAGGTATAGAAGACAGTGAACTTAAAGGGCCTGTAAATATCTTCAACAAAATTATAGAAGAAAACTTCCCAAACATAAAGAAACAGATGCCCGTAAACATACAAGGAGCCTACAGAACTTCAAATACATCGAACCAGAAAAGAAATTCCTCCTGTTACATATCAATCAAAACACTAAATGCAGAAAAAAAAGAAAGAATATTAAAAGCAGTAAGGGAAAAACGTCAAGTAACATATGAAGGAAGGCCTAACAGAATTATACAAGATTTCTTACCAGAGACTAAAAAAGTCAGAAGATCCTGGTCAGATGTCATACAGACCATAAGAACACAAATGCCAGCCTAGGTTACTATACCCAGCAAAACTCTCAATTACCATAGATGGAGAAAATAAGATATTCCAAGACAAAAAACAAATTTACACAATATCTTTCCACAAATCCAGGCCTTCAAAGGACAATAAATGGAAAAATCCAACACAAAGAGGGAAACTACAAACCTAGAAAAAGCAAAACAACAAACCAAAGGAAGATAGCCTCATAAACATAATTCCACATCTAACAACAAACATAACATGGAGCAAAAATCACTTTTCCTTAATATATCTTAGTATCAATGTACTCAATTCCCCAGTTAAAGGCACAGACTAACAAACTGGATATGTAAACAGGACACAATATTTTGTTTCATACAGGAATCCCACCTCAGTGACAAAGAAAGATACTACCTAAGAGTTAAATCAAAGAATACAAGTCTCCCAGCAAATGGTCCAAACACATGATCTAGTGTACCCATTCTAACAGTGAATAAAATTTACTTTCAACCAATAGTTGTCGAAAAAAAATAAGGAAGCACACTTCACACCTATCGAACAAAAATCTACCAGGAAAAGAATGAAATGTATGATAAAATGTTGCAGATTCAAATAAACAATGAAAAGATTTCTAAAGGTACCCTTGAAGAGAATCTTCTCTACAGCAGTCATAGAACTCATGTTGCAGAAAATTATACTGAATCTCTTAGCATAATTTTGGCTGAATTACAGTGAAAATTCAATTCTCATCCTCAGAGGGTGTCATTAGGTAAAGTAAGGGCATTAATTGGCAAAGAATGGGATCCTATAGCTTGGGTTTGGGTATGTGTGGAAGGACCCTATAGAACCTGAGAACTTTGGTTCTTCAGAATTTCCAGGGTTTACCTCACCTGAGGAAGTAGTACCCTCTGCCCCACTCCTTGAAATAATGACTTTTTCACAGAAGGAAATTAATCCCTCAGAGTCTGATAAACCACCAGTGACTTTCTTTTAAGAAAATGCTGAGCAAATTAATACTGTTGTTCTTCAAGGCCCATCCATCATTTCTTCAATACCTATAATCAGACTCAAGTCAAATCAGGCTCCTAGGGGAGAAGTAGACAGTGTAGTCCATGAGGAAATGTCCTACACTACTAAGGAGCTTAATAAATTTTATAATTCATTTGAGCAGAAGTTTGGAGATATGAGTGGAAATGGATTTTAAGGGTGTGGGATAATCATGGAAGAAACATAAAAGTAGAACTTCCTGACTTTATTGGCATGGACTCTTTGAGTGGAGATTCTAGGTATAATATGGAAACTCACATAGTTTTAAAAAGGTGTCAGAAATTTGCTTGAATGGTCGGCTGATTTGTTTATTAAAAAATAGACTAAGGAAAAGTAGTTGGATATGCCTGAAAACCCTTGGCTGTGTGTTGATGAAGGGAATTTAAGGCTTAGGCAAATTGCAATGCTAGAGTGCATATATTCTATAAAACCTAAAAATCCTCCACAGTGGGAAGGCCCAGAAGACATGTATTTCATAAATCCTGTAAGATGCAAACTGGTGAGAGGGGCACCAGCACATTTGAAGAGTTTTGTTCTTCCCCTTTTCCTTGTACCAGCCCTTTTGGTTGGAGATGCTACTGCTCAATTGGATGATTTAAATGATTTTAAATGATTTATTTGGGCCCTGAGGTATCAAGGGCCAGGTTGCAGCATTGAATTGCCAGAGACAAGGTGATTGTAGTTATTATAATGGGCATCTTAGACATTTATAATCAACTAGCCTATAATGGTCAGCACAGGAAAGGTGATGTTTATAATGGCATGACTTGTATAAACATTTGGTTTTGAATAATCAACCATAGTGTTTCCAGGCATGAAATAAATATGAAACCTATTACATATATGTTTAATCTGTATAGGCAGAAAAAATTCTCAAACAATTGAAAGAAAAACTACATTGGATCATGGCAAAAGGCAATCTAGGCCAGTGAATCCAATCAATTTCCAGACATGAGCCAGTTTGCAGATCCAGAACCCCTTGAAAGAAGAGGTGGCCAGTTTCCCCTGAGGAAGGATCTAGATAAAACACCTAAAAGTTTTGCTAATAGCCTTTCTCCAGTTTTACCCTAGAAGGACCTATGGTCTTTTAAAAGGGTAACTGTACACTGGGGGAAAGGAAATACTCAGACTTTCTGCAGTCTATTGGATACAGGTTCTGAATTGATGCTAATCAATTGATGTAGTCTATTGGATACTGATGCTGATCAATTGATGCAGTCTATTGGATACAGGTTCTGAATTGATGCAATTCAGTGGTTTGGGCCATGTAGAAATATTCCTTCTAAAGTGACAGATATGTTATTACACATGGCCCCTCCCACCACCAAGAAGGAAGCACATTTAGTGTGTCTCTTTGTATTCTAGAGACAGCACATTTTTCACTTCGGTGTGTTACTCAGGCCCCGTTACCAACTGATTCAGAAAGCTGCTAGCTTTGTATGGGACCTGAAACATGAGAAAGCTCTTCAACAGTTCCAAGCTGCTGTACAGGCTGCTCTAACACTCGGACTATATAATCCAGCAGACTCGGTAGCACTTGAGGAGTTGGTGGTAGATAGAGATGCTGTTTGGACCCTGAGGCAGGCCTCTGTAGATGAATCATGGAATTGATTTTGGGATTTTGGAGCAAAGCTCTACCATTATCTGCAGAAAATTATTTTCCTCTAGAAAAACCGCTCTTGGCCTGATATTTGGGCCTTAGTGGAAAGTGAATGTTTGACAATAGGACACCAAATTATCAGAAGACATGAACTGTCCATCATGATCTGGGTATTATCAAACCCCTCCTCAATTCATAAATTAGGATGTTCACAGCAGCAGTCTATTATCAAATGGAAGTAGTATATAATTGATTGGGACCAAGCAGGTCCTGAAGGGACAAGCAAATTACCTGAAGAAGTTGCTCAAATGCCACTACTCCTTTCACAATGCTGTCTTCTCCTAAGCATACACCTATATCCTCATGGGGTGTCCGCTGTGATTGGCTGACTAAGGAAGAAAAGACTAGGACCTGGTTTGCTGGTTTATGTTATGCAGGCATCACCCAAAACTAGACAGCTGCAGTATTATAACCCCTTTCTGGGACAACCCTGAAATATACAATTGAAGGAAAATCTCTACAGTGGGCAGAACTTCAGGTAGTATACATGGTATTACAGTTTGTTTGGAAGAAGAAGAAATGGCCAGATGTACTACTGTTCACTATAGTTGGGCTATAGCTAACGGATCGGTTGGATGGTCAGGGACTTGGAAAGATCATGATTGGAAAAGTGGTTAGAAAGACATCTGGAGAAGTAAGTGGATAGATCTCTCCAAATGAGCTAAGAATGTGAAGATATTTGTATTCCAGGGAAATTCTCAACAAAAGGTGACTTCATCTGAAGAGGAGTTCAATAATCAAAAAATTTACCAGTTCTTTGAACAATCATCTCCTTTCCCCAGCCATGCCTGTCATTACACAATGGTCACCTGAAAAAGTGGACGTGTTGGCCGAGATAGGTTTATGCTAGGCTCAACAACACAGACTTCCACTCACCAAGGCTGACCTGGCTACAGCTGATGTTGAATACCAGATCTGCCAAAAACAGAAACAGATACTGAGCCCCAGATAAAGCACCATTTTTCAAGGTGACTAGATAGCAACCTGGTGGCAGGTTCCATTTTCTTCATGGAAAGGACAATGTTTTATTCTTACTGGAGTAGATACTATGTTTATAGATTTGTCTTTCCTGCATGTAATACTTCTGTGAAAACCATGACTCATGGACTTATACAATACCTTACCCATTTTCATAGTATTCCACATAGTATTACTTCTGACCAAAAAACTCCTTTCCCAGCCAAAGAAGTATGACAGTGGGCCCACAGTCATGGAACCCACTGTCTTAACTACATTTCCCACCATCCTGAAACAGCTGGACTGATAATGTGCTAGGGAAGTGTTAGTGATCGCCCAAAACACAAATAGGAGCTGATCTCATGCAACTCACATCAAGGTATTTATTCTATTTGAGCTATCTCAGGCAGCCCACCCCTACCCCCCAATGCAGCACTGTCACACAGGATGGTGTTTTTGGTGGTAGTAGTGGTGGTATCTATTGGGACAAGGCTATATAGTAAGCAGCAAGCAAAGAATACATATGTAAGCATCTAACTGGTAAACTACTGTGGCCTTTAACATGATTGGCTGGTGCTGGGAGTCATACCATAAACTTAACCTCTGCTCCCCTCTGTGTTGGTGGTCATTAGGCAAGAGGTGGGCTTGTAAACTGGGGTGCAGATTTGTTGGGGGAATAAACTGGAGACTTTGGTCTTGTTGAAGTGTAACGTGGATACTCTTGTCTTCTTGTTATAGCCTAGAGATTGGAGCTAGACTCAAGTTTTGTTGGGGAGGGGCAACTTGGGAACCAATGTTAGTTACCAGCCTATTAGTTTACCTGAGATAAAACTTAGATCAGGTTCCCTAAAATGGTGTTTGGAGTTAAAAGATTTAGCATCTCAATAGAAAGATAGAATGGCCTTTTCAAGGAACAGTTACAGTGCCAAATAGGTGGTGGCAGCATGGAGGTATGGAGCAAAGTTCTTCAGAAGGCAGTATATGCTTTGAATCAGCATCAGACTGTAGGTACAGTCTCTTCCATAGCCAGTATCCAGTGGTCCAGGTATCAAGGGGTGGAAAAGGGAACAGATCCACTCATTATCACTCCTAGTGACCCTCTAGGAAAAGTTTTGCTTCCTTTTCTCACAATGTTAAGTTCCGTTGGTCTAGTTTTGGTTCTAGAGGGATGAGTGCTCCTACCAGGAGCCACAGCAAACATTCCATTGAACTGGAAGCTCAGTATTCTCCCTTGTCATTGTGGGACTCTAATGCCCCTAAGCCAACAGGCTAAGAAAGGAAAAACAGTGTTAGGAGGGGTGATAGATCCAGATTACCATTGGGAAATTGGATTACCTATCCACAATAGAGGTAAGAAGGATTAAGTCTGGATTGCATGAGATCCCTTAGGGCATCTCTTAGTACTTCCATGTCCTGTGATTAAAGTCAATGAGAAACTACAACTGCCTAATCCAAGTAGATCGACAAGGAACACAGACCCATCAGGATTGAAAGTATGGGTCACTCTTCCAGGAAGAGAACCAAGAGGTGCTTGCAGAGGGTAGAGGAAATACAGAATGGGTGGTAGAGGAAGGTATATAAATAGCATCTAAGGCTATATGATCAGTTGCTGAAATAAGGATCATAAAGAAATATGAATGTTTATGTTTTATTTTGTTAAGAACACATTTGTATATCTATTTGTATAGCTTTCTTCCAATATCTTTAATATCAGCTGGTATTTAAGTCGAGAAACAAAAAGAATGTTCCTCATGGACATTGTTCCATTATAAATTTAGAAATGTGTTTATGATTGTATGAGGAATAGTTATATCATGTTAGGAGTATTAATGACCTAGTATTGTTTCATGTAGACATGAGATATTAGTTGTGTCAAGTAAACAAGGGGTGGATTGGAATGGGATTCCTGGTTGCTAACTTGACTATATCTGTAATGAACTACAATCCAGAATTGAAAGGCTCACCTGTGATCCAGATTTGAGGCAGGAAGACACAAGTTTGTGACCTGGTTCTTCGCATGGAGATCTTGAAGCATAGTGGCTATGAAAAACTTAGACTCAGGCAAGGTAGTACATGACTTTAATTCCAGGAGACTAAGGCAAGAAGATCTTTGAGTTCAAGGTAAACCTGTGACAACACAAGTCCCAGATCCAGATGAGGTGGTACACACCTTTAATCTGAGACATACCATTTACTGGAGAACTACATAAGGACATTGAAAGCAGAAAGATTCACTATTCTTCACCTGGTTGCATTTACTTGCCAGCACATCTGTTGGAATCTCCTTTTACAAAAGACCAGTTGAAACAATTAACTTTGTGAAAATGAGCAACTACTTGATCCTTGGACTTCACATTCACAGCTGACGATTGCTGGGGAGTTGAACTATAGACAGTAAGTCACCATAACCAATTCCATTACTATATACTATATTACTGTGAAGCTTGAATTTCATGTTGGTCCTGAACAACTGGAGTAGGAGCTATCCCTGAATCTCTTACTTGTACATGGGATATGTTCTTATAGCTGGGCTGCCTGCCATATCTGTCTTGAGTGGGAGAAAAAGGATTTCACAGAGAATTGAAGAGTCAGGGCTGGGAGGATACTCAGGAGGCCCCTAGCCCACAGAGGAAGGATTGTGGGAGGTTATTGGGAGATAGACAGTGAACAGGATGTAAAGTGAATAAATAAATAAATAAATAAATACATAAACTAATAAGTAAGTAAGTAAATATATTAGTAGTTCTGTTAAATTTAGGCTGAATGAGATGCCAGGACCATTGACATGAAAAATTTTTATTCCTGGAGCATTTGATTCAGATTGATGAAGCTGAGAAAATTAGCATCTATTAAGAGGAGACCAGCATCATTAAAGTGAAATCTTCTTGAAAGTATTTCCTCAAAGTTATCACACAGAATCTGTGTTTCATAAGTGGTCAAGGTTGTATCTTCTGTTGGCAGCAGAACTTGGTAGAATAAGTCACCCACATGTACTGGTTTTGAAGGCATGAATAGGTCCTAGAGAGTAGCTGAAGGTTGACTACCTACTATGTGGTAGGACTGGTGCCCCAAAAGTGAGCCCATGGGAAGCTATTGGTTAAAGTATAGGCTAGTTGCTGGAGAAGACCCTATGTTTTTTGTGATGTCAATACCATACGATGACACTAGGGACAGCATCAGATGTGGAGTGAAGCTTAACTAAGCCTATGAAGCACTATGTCTGTTGGAGAGAGTGGTGCAAGAGAAGTGAATTAAGCCCTTTAGTGGAGCCCAGAAAATTATCATAGAAATGCAATTTAAAACTTCATTGAAAGTTCATCTCACTCCAGCCATGATGGTCATTACAAAGGACAAAAAATGCTGGTCCAAAAGTCAGGTAAAAGGAATTCTTTTTATTTGCTGGTGGTAGTACATCTACTATGGCAGTCAAAGGGGAGGTTTTTAAAGAAAGATGCATTTTCTGAGATCTTCAATTTTTTTCTTCAGTGACTTGAAGTTATTGTCAAACAGATCTTTTACTTGCTTAGTTAGAGTCATAACAAGGTATTTTATATTATCTGTGACTATTCTGAAGGGTGTTATTTCCCTAATTTCTTTTTCAACCTGTTTATCCTGTGTGTAGAGGAAGGCAACTGATTTGCTTGAGTGAATTTTATATCCAGCTACTTTGCTGAAGTTGTTTATCAGGTTTAGAAGTTCTCTGGTGGAATTTTTAGGGTCACTTAATTATATTATCATATCATCTGTAAATAGTGATAATTTGACTTCTTCCTTTCCAATTTGTAACCCTTTCATCTCCTTTTTTTGTCTAATTGCTCTGACTAGGACTTCAAGTACAATATTGAATAGGTAGAGAGAGAGAGTGGGCAGCCTTGTCTAGTCCCTGATTTTAGTGGGATTGCTTCAAGTTTCCCTCCATTTAGTTTGATGTTGGCTACTAGTTTGCTGTATATTGCTTTTACTTTGTTTAAGTATGGGCCTTGAATTCCTGTTCTATTCAAGACTTTTATCATGAAGGGATGTTGGATTTTGTCAAATACTTTCTCAGCATCTAATGAGATTATCATATTTTTTTTCCTTTGAGTTTTTTACATAGTGAATTATGTTGATGGATTTCCATATATTGAACTATCCCTGCATCCCTGGGATGAAGCCTATTTGAGAATGATGGATGATCATTTTGATGTGTTCTTGGATTAGGTTTGCAAGAATTTTATTGAGTATTTTTGCATTGATATTCATAAGGGAAATTGGTCTGAAGTTTTCTTCCTTTGTTAGGTCTTTGTGTGGCTTAGGTATAAAAGTAGTTGTGACTTCATAGAGTAAATTGGGTAGAGTACCTTCTGTTTCTATTTTATGGAATAGTTTGAGGAGTATTGGTATTAGTTCTTCTTTAAAGTTCTGATAAAATTCTGCACTAAATACATCTGGTCCTAAACTTTTTTTGGTTGGGAGACTATTAAGGACTGTTTCTATTTCATTAGCAGATATGGGACTGTTTAGGTCATTTATCTGATCTTAGTTTAACTTTGGTACCTGGTATCTGTCTAGAAAATTGTCTATTTCATCCAAGTTTCCCAGTTTTCTTGAGTATAGTCTTTTGTAGTAGGGTCTCATTATTTTTTTATTTCCTCAGTATCTACTGTTATGTGTCCCTTTTAATTTCTGATATTGTTAATTAGAATAGTGTCTCTATGCCCTCTAGTTCATCTGGCTAAGGGTTTATCTATTTTGTTGAGTTTCTCAAAGAACCAGCTAGTAGTTTGGTAGGTTCTTTGTATAGTTCTTTTCATTTCTATTTGGTTGATTTCAGCCCTGAGTTTGACTATTTCATGCCTTCTACTCCTCTTGGGTGAATATAATTCTTTGTGTCCTAAAGACTTCAGATGTGCATCAAATTGCTGGTGTATGCTCTCCCCAGTTTCATTTTGGAGGCACTTAATGCTTTTTCCTCTTAGGACTGCTTTCACTGTGTCCCATAAGTTTGGGCATATTGTGGATTCATTTTCATTAAACTCTAGAAAGACTTTAATTTCTTTCTTTATTTCTCAGCTATGAAAACAATGAATTTATGAAATTCTTATGGAAAGGGACGGATCTGGAGAATATCATCCTGACTGAGGTAACTCAATCACAAAAGAACACAGATTGCATGCACTATCTAATAAGTGGATATTAGCCCAGAAGTTTGGAATAAACAAAGTACAGTCCACAAACCACAAGAAACTCAAGAAGAAGGAAACCAAAATGTGGCTACTTTGTTCCTTCTTAAAAGCGTGCAAACTAACAATGGAAGGAGTTGCAGAGACAAACTATTGATCAGAGACTGAAGGAAGGACAATCTAGAGACTGTTGCACCTGGGAATCCTTCCCATGTCAAATCCAGACAATATTGTGGATGATGGCAAGTGCTGGCTGATAGGAGCCTGATGTAGCTGTCACCTGAGAGGATCTGACTTTACCCGACTAATATATAGAAGCAGAGGCTCACAGCCATCCATTTCACTGAGTACAGGGTCCTCAGTGAAGGAGTTAGGGAAAGGACCCAAGGAGCTGAATGGTTTGCAGCCCCTTAGAATGAACAACAACATGATCTGTCTAGTACCCTCAGAGCTCCCAGGGACTCAATCACCAACCAAAGAGTATACATGGTTGGACTAATCGCTCCAGGAGTATATTTAGCAGAGGATGGCCTAGTCTGTCATCAATGCGAGGAGAGGCCCTTGGCCTGGTAAAGGTTCTATGCCCCAGTGTATGGGAATGCCAAGGACAAGAAGTAGGAGGGGATGGGTTGGTGAGCAGGTAGAGGGGTTTGGGAACAGAGGTTTTTTGTTTTGTTTTGTTTTCATTTTTTTGTATTTTTAATTTATTTTATTTTATTTTTAATTTTTTTTAGAGAGTAAACTGTGAAAGGAGCGATCAGATGAAATGTAAATAAAGAAAATATGTAATACTAAATAAATAAATAAAAATAATGAAAAAGAAATATGCAAATATGACCTGAAATGTCAATTTAACATATTATTGTCACACTGATGTTAAGCAGTATTCACAAATCTCCACACCCTGAACATAGAGCTGTTGTCATCTGTACAGTGAATAGGTACAGAGCTATGTTTGCAATGGCTGGTTCACAGTTTCAAATTCCACTCCTGATTTCGGATACTGAAGAGGAAGCTTGTTAATAAGCACTTGTTCAGCAAGCACAAGACATTGATCCAATCTCAGTCCAGGAAAGAATAAAAATCCCAGTTATCTGATTTAGAATAAATCATCGTGAACATATCATTCACTACAAACATGTCATTGACTTGTCTTATGATTTCAAATGAGAATTACAAAAGAGGGAAATGGATATCTTCTATCTGTATATATTTGTCTGGCATGAGAATAGTACTGTGTATATATACCTAGTGATCCAGAAGCAGTTATTAAAAGTATCCCAAGCAGAAAAAAATCTCAGTGCCAGATATATTGTGTGCAGAATTATATCAGATTTTCAAAGAAGAATTAATGTCAGTATCCCTTAATTATTCTGCAAAGTATAAATTGAAGGAACTTGGCTGAATTCTTCTTATAAGTCCATAATTACCCTGATGCACAAATAACATAAAGATGCAACAAAAATAAAAAATCACAGACAAATTATCCTTATGAACAGAGATGTAAAAATTCTCAATAAAATATGTGTCAGAACTCTGTTTTGTACAAATGCTTTAAAACATTATTTGCATTCAGAGGATTTCTCTCCAGTATATGTTCTTTTATGGATTTGAAGATGATTGTGATATAAAAGGGCTTCAGCATATTACTGATATTCATAGAGTTCCTCACATGTATGTGTTCCTCTACATATTTGGAGGCCACTGGTTTGTGAAAAAGTTTTAAAACCATATTGAATACATTCAAAAATTTCCTTCCTACATGTGTTCTTTTATGATTTTGGTGACCACTGCTTTGTGAAGAAGCTTTATCACATTGGTTACATTCAAAATGTTTCTCTCTTGTATGTGTTCATTTATGTAATCGGAGATAACTGTTTCAATCAAAGGCTTTACCACACTGGTTACATTCACTGGGTTTTCTCCTGTATCTGTTGGTTTATGTCTTTGGAGGTCTCTCTTCCTGCAAAACTTTATCACATTGGTTACATTCAAAAGATTTCTCTATTGTACTTGTTCATTTATGATATTGTCAATTGCTGCTTCCTGCAAAGGCTGTACCACATTGGTCACATTCATGAGGTTTCTGTCCTTTATGTGCTCGTTTATGTCTTTGGAGGTTACTCCTTACTGAAAAGGTGTTACCACATTGTTTAAGTTCATAAGGTTTCTCTCCTGTATGTGTTCTTTTATGATATTGGAGGCCACCGCTTTCTGCAAAGGCTTTACCACATTCTTTACATTCATAGGGTTTCTCTCCTGTATGTGTTCTTTTTTGATATTTGACAACATACCACTTTAATAAGGCATTACCACATTGTTTGTATTCAAAAGGTTTCTCTCCTGTATGTGTTCTTTTATGACATTGGAGGCCACTGCTTTCTGCAAAGGCTTTACCACATTCTTTACATTCATAGGGTTTCTCTCCTGTATGTGTTTTTTTTAATGATATTTGAGACCACTGCTACTTGCAAATGCTTTGCAACATTAGATACATTCATAGGGTTACTCTCCACTGAGTGTTATTTCATGCCTTTAAATAAGAATCTGATAGGCAATGGCTTTATCATATTGAATAATCTCAGAAAGTTGCTCTCCATTATGACTTCTATCATGTCTTTTGTGACTTCTAGAACTTTGAAAATGGTCTTCAATAATATGATCATCCCAAATGTAGACTATAGCTGTGAGATTTTTATAGGTCTGCAGCATTGCTTCTTTTTAGAGATTCTTCTGAGAAGAATCCAGCAAAGCCCACTCTTCCCAAGTGAATTTCACATGCACATCATCATCGATCACTACATCAGTCCACCTTAGTACCACCAGATCTGACTCTGATAGTTCAGCAGTCTTGCTCCCCCTGCCCTGCCAATAGAGAAGTCCACATTCACCATGGCATGGCTTGTGGCCTTCTACACAGCTAGTAACACATGCACCTGCAAAACCTTCAAGGTACCTTCCAATATTGTTCCTGGTTGGTAGTCTTGCCCAGAGACTTGTCCCTCATTAGCTTGGGAAACTAAGCTGGGCTTCAGGACAGTAAGCTCCTCTCCTTGGGGATCACAGGACAAATGACTCAGACAGGTAAAGCCTTCCAAGCTCAGAAGTTCCATCCTACATGCAGAGATAGCCATAGTCTGGAAAATTTGCATTTAATAGAATGTTCCAATCTTGCAGACCACTAATTTTCCATTTTAAAGACACAATGTCTTTTCCTTGCATATTCAATTATACATGCAATGTCCAGTGTAGCCATTTTTGTTTTATACTGGGGAAGTTCAGCAGCCAAACATATCAGGAGTTCTAAGTTGTCGAGCTCCCCTCAAATCACCCAGCATAGGCATTCAAAACATATCACACAGAAACACACATATCCGCATGGACATCTCTTTCTTTAGGTTAGGGAAGTTTTCTTCTATAATTTTGTTGAAGATATTTACTGGCCCTTTAAGTTGGGAATCTTCACTCTCTTCTTTAACTAGTATCCTTAAGTTTGGTCTTCTCATTGTGTCCTGGATTTCCTGGATGTTTTGGGTTAGGAGGTTTTTACATTTTACATTTTCTTTGATTTTTGTGTCAATGTTTTCTATGGTATCTTCTGCACCTGAGAATCTCTCCTCTATTTCTTGTATTCTGTTGGTGATGCTTGCATCTATGACTCCTGATCTCTTTCCTAGGTTTTCTATCTCCAGGCTGTCTTCTTTTGTGATTTCTTTATTGTATCTATTTCCATTTTTAGATCATGGATGGTTTTTGTTCAGTTCCGTTACCTGTTTGGTTGCGTTTTCCTGAAATTCTTTAAGGGATTTTTGTGTTACCACTTTAAGGATTTCTACTGTTTACCTGTGATCTCTGATACTTCTTTAATGCAGTTATTTTTGTCCTTCTTAAAGTCCTCTGTCATCATTATGAGATGTGTTTTTAAATTAGAGTCTTGCATTTCTGGAATTTTGGGGTATCTAGGCTTGCTGTGCTGGGAGAACAGGACTCTGAAGATGCCAAGTAGCTTTGGTGTCTATTCCTTATGCCCTTGCCCTTGCCTCCTGCCATTTGGTTATTTGTGGTGCTAGCTGGTTTTGGTGTCTCTGACTTTAGCTTATTCCCCACTGCAAACCTGTGTGTCAGTACTTCTGGTAAACAGGCTCTCTCCTGATGGTATTAGGGTATGGAAAGCTCTGACACATGATCAGCTCCTGGGTGGATGGAAATTGGAAAGATTCTGTCCCAGGCTGCTCCTTATTTTCTGTGACCTGGGAGCTCTTGGCAGGTCCCTCTGAGCAGAAGTGGTAGGCTTACTTGTGCTCACAGGCATGTACATACTCCTGGGAGACCAGCTCTATCCTGCTGCTTTTTGGGTATGGAGTGCAATGGTACAATTTCAGCTCCAGGTGCAGATCGACACAGGAAGGCCTAAGAAGTTATCTCAAGGTGAGAGAAAACAAAATGCACTTATATTTGAAATAAAATTTCCAATAATAATGACTAAACTTGTTTAAACAAATGTATATTTTGAATCTTCTTAAGCATTTGGTAGAAGTAATGTTAGCTTGTTCAGTCAATGATCTTGTAAAATATTGAGGAAGAACATGCCTAAGTGAAATAAAAATACTCCTGTATATTATACCTGACATTGATAAAACAAATATAACTAATTTTACTAAGTTAGTAAATCATTAAATTAGTCATAGGTATTAAAATTTACATAAATTATACTCTTAAAAATATTGCAATTTTTTTTTTAAGATAGAGACTCTCAATATAGTCCTGGCTAGCCTTGCCATGGTGACCAGGCTGGCCTAGAACACAAAAAGCTCTCAAAATAATTTTTTTAAGAATACATTTTTAAAAATGATTTCTGGCCCTCATTGTGCCAGATGGGATGGCATTCTAGGCCCCTGGGCTGGGTGCCTTGACATTGGCCAGAGCCTGTAACCTGAAGGACATGTACAGTCTTAACCCAGGAGGCCCTGCAGTAGGCTGACACCTGCATGTCCATGCTGGACTCTGAGCTCAATGAGCTGCCTATCCTCCACGAGCACCAGTGATAACAAACACTGCAGGAAAGGCTGGAAAATATCCTTCTAAGTAGATGGTCCCAAGAACCAAGCTGGTGTAAGAATTCTAATATTGAATAAATTCGAATTTCAACCAAAAGTAATCAAAAAAGATAAGAAGTACACTTCATACTCATCAACAGAAAAGTCTATCAAAATGAACTCTCAGTTCTGAACATCTATGCTCTAAGTACCAGGTCGTCCACATTGACAAAACTGCCTTAACTAAAGACCAAAGCACAACAGAAAGCCCATATACACATGGAGGCTGATAACTTGGTCAAGGAAGAAATAAAGAAAGAAAATAAAGAATTTTCAGAGTTTAATGAAAATGAAGGCACACCATACCCAACCTTATGTGACATATTGAAAGCAGTTCTAGGAAGAAAACTCATAACTGAGTGCCTCCAATAAGAAACTGGAGAGAGCATATACTAGCAGCTTAACAGCACACCTAAAAGCTCTAGAACAAAAACGAATCAAATATACCCAAGAGGAGTAGATTGCAGGAAATAATCAAACTCATGGCAAAATGAACCTAGCAGAAAGAAAAAGAACTATGCAAAGAATCAATAAATCCAGTAGCTGGTTCTTTGAGAAAATCAACAAAATAGATAGACAGGTAGCCAGAAAAATCAGAGGACACAGAGACAGTATCCAAATTAACAAAATCAGAAATGAAATGGGAGAAATAACAACAGAAACTGAGGGAATTAAAAAATCATCAGATTCTACTATAAAATGTATACTCAACAAAACTTGAAAACTGGATTAAATGTACAATTTTCTAGACAGATACAAGGTACTGTAGTTAAATCAGGATCAGATAAACCATCTAAACAGTCCCATAACCCCTAAAGAAATAGAAGCTGTCATTAAAATTCTCCTAACCAAATATGGCCCAGGATCAGATGGTTTGAGTGCATAATTCTATCTGACATTCAAAGAAGACCTAATACCAATATTCATCAAACTATTCCACAAAATAGAAACAGAAAAGACACTTCCCAATTGATTCTATGAAGCCACAGCTATGCTGATACAAAAACACACACAAAGACTCAGCAAAGAGAACTTGAGACCAATATCCCTTCTGAATATTGATGTAAAAATACTCAACAAAATTCTCTACAACTGAGTCCAAGAACGTATCAAAACAATCGTGATAATTCACCATGATCAAGTAGGCTTCTTCCCAAGAATGCAGAGACAGATCAGTCTTCAGAAATCCATGAACATAAGGCATTATATAAACAAACTCAATGAAAACATCCACACAATCAATTAATTAGATGCTGTAAAAGCACTTGACAAAACTAAGCATCCCTCATGCTAAAAGCCTTGGAAAGATCAGCAATTCAAGGTCCATTCCTAAACATAATAAAAAGCAATATTCAGCAAACCAGTAGACAACATCAAACTAAATGGATAGAAACTTGAAGCAATTGCACTAAAATCAGAGACTAGACAAAGCTACCCACTACCTTACTATCTATTAAGAAGAGTACTTGAAGTTCTAGCTAGAGCAATTAGACAGAAAAGGAGGTCAAAGTAATACAAATTGGAAACAAGGAAGTCAAAATATCACTATGTGCACATGATATGATAGCATACTTATGTGACCTGAAAATTTCCAAAGAGAACTCCTAAAGCCAATAAACAACTTCAGCAACGTGGCTGGTTATAAAATTAACTCAAACAAATCAGTGGCCCTTCTATACTTACAGAATAAATGGGCTAAGTGAGAAATTAGGGAAATGACACTGTTCACAATAGTCACAAATAATATAAAATATCTTGATATGACTCTAACGAAACAAATGAAACATATGTACTACAAGAACTTCATGTCTCTGAAGAAAGAAATAGAAGAAGACACCAGAAGATGGAATGATCTCCCATCCTCATGGATTTGAAAGAGTAATATAGTTAAAATGGCCATTGTCCCAAACAAATGTACAGATTCAACACAATCTCTATCAAAATCAGAACACAATTCTTCCTAGAGTTGGAAAGCACAATTCTCATATTCATTCAGAATAACAAAAAAACCATGATAGAGAAAAGAACAGCTGGAAGAATCACCATCCCTGACCTCAAATTGTACTACAGAGCAATTGTGATAAAAACTGCATGGTCTTCATACAGTGACAGGCAGGTAGATTAAAGGAATCGAATTGAAGCACCAGAAATAAACCCACATACGTGTGGTCACTTGATCTTGGACAAAGGAACTAAAACCATCTAGTGGAAAATAGACAGCATTTTCATGAGATGGTGCTGGTTCAA